>NW_023593510.1:0-22393 GCF_014839805.1 Manduca sexta
TGCAATACGCCTCACGATCTCTCGGTAACCGAACACGAGATGTTAAAACCGTCATTCGCCTAAGTAAGTGTGAAGTCCCAGGATCGGTCTGTATAGATGGGTTAACTGGTGAAGAATAATCATGTGTCGTTAGTCGAGATTCTATCTGGATTCTGGATCCCTTGCTTACCAAAGTAATTGAAATGAAATGATTTATTTGAATCCGTAAAATGTTATACGTTATTTAGATTCCGTCAATATTAACTCTACCACCTGTTCGGAAAGCAGTTCTCACCACAGAAGAACGGGCCAGAAACCCTGGTGTTGCTCTTTTCAAAATGTTTAAGGTAAAGACTACAATACACGATAAAGAGAGGAGCAATAAATACAATTAGGTTTTTTATTATTGTTTAGAGCAGTTTATTTATTATTAATTGGCTATAAGTGATACTTGAGAATATATAATGTCTACCTTAGAATTCAACAGATCATATTCCTTTAATAATGTTCTTTGTATAATTCATAAGATTATTTAGTAATAATAACTATTCTTATAACGTGTTTCGACGTATCAAAAGTGTAACTTTATTCGCGTATCAAGAATAAAGTTTTTTTTAATGAAATTGACATAAGAACATGAAGTTCAGGTGAAATTAAAGCGTGTTTACAAACTTCACGATTAATGTTTCATTAGAAAGTTAAGGGACGTGAGATGTAAATTCATGACGTGACGAAAGTTTTGAGTCAATATTAAAGTAATTTGTAGATTAATGGCGAAAAGTTATTTACGTTAAGCGATATTTCTGATATGATTTAATGTATCATAGGTTTGTGAGACTTTAGATTCGATTCCTCAGTCTGATTTCTGATAATAAAAAAATGTGTGAGATTTTGTAGTAGCAGTAGTGGACTATTAGTTGTAGGTCTCATATGAGGAGGGGTTGTCTGAGTAGGTACCACTGCAATGTCTATAGCCTAGCAACAGTGTAGATACACTGTTGTATTCGGTTTGAAAGACATTAAATCCAGCATAATATTGTATATTATGAGCCTGAAATCTTATGTCCCGAGTGACGAGTGTGGTGGAGTGCCATGCAGTACTTTGTAATTAAAAGTACTGTCTGGTTTTGCCACTGATTATGAGCGGTGCCATCGCTTACCACTATGTGAGCGCGACGCTTGTCTCGTAATTTCGTGGAATAAAAAAAAATATTCGAAAAATCTACGACCTGTCTTTGTGGCAACTTAAAATGAAGGAAATCCAGATAGAGTTTTTGTTTTTGAAATTGTAAGTAGACACTGTTTTATTATGATAATCTTGGGGGGTCATTCCCCTGAAATATGTTTATATTCCGCCCCTGTAATAATGCAGGCTCGCAGGGGCTTGACACCGATCGACTACGAGTTGACACATGTTCGCACCCTTCAGTCAAGTATATTGTGTGAAATATTACTCATTGTAGCGTAAATATCATTTCAACGACTATTGTTTGTCGTAGTAGTATTATTTTTATATTTCTACGTGTGTACAGACAGTTATTATTTTGTCTTCAACATTAGTGCTCGGCGTGTTTCCGCTTAATAATTAAATACAATAATATTAATAAAAAATAAAATTTCTCATATACGACTAATACTAAGTCAGTTTTCGAATTTCCTCTACAAAAAATAAATAAATTATCTTTCGGCCTGTAAGCATAAAGTTAATAGATTTGTTTTAAATAAAAATAATTTATTCCGACTATATTAAGGTGTGTTGTATGTAGTGATGTAACGAATGTCATTTTTTGAACATTCGCGAATGCGAATGCGAATGCGAATATCTGCTACCGACATTCGCGAATGCGAATGCGAATGCGAATGTTTAGTTTTTGTTCAAATTTGGCGCCAATTTTCTATGATGATTATTTAAATTTTATTATTATCTAAGATGATAATTATCTAAACATTAAAAAGTTATGTAAAGACTGATAAAAATTATAGAAGAATTTGTTTTAGTTTCTTTCTATTGCTTTTAATTTCTTAGTTGCTATTGTGTTACAAGTTCTAATGAGAATTACATTTTTAAGCTTTGTTAAAGTAAACAAAATAATTTTGTTTATTTTTAAAGTTTAATATTCCTCTACTCAAGTTTAATTACTAACATAAAAACATGGTAAAAATAGTTAATTAATTGGTATGTTTTAAGAAAGAGAGGTATTTTTCTTTGAGAGTCTATAATTTTTTGTTTGTTTGTTTAGACTATAATTATAATTTATTGTAGAAGAATATTGTTTTAGTTTAGATTTTGATTTTATTAACTTACTATTACACACACACAGTATTACGAATATTATCTCGGAAGGGGTATGAAGAGGCGCAACCAGGGCACCCACTTTTCGCCAATTGTGTTCCGTCTAATAGTGTGACAGGGGCGAGCTAACGCCATGTCGGGCACAAATTTCACACTCCGGGCTGATACTGAGCAGAAAAACCCAAATATCACTTTGCCCGATCCGGGATTCGAATCCAGAACCTTAGAGCGCTGCTGTACCGCACATGCAGTAGAACTATGCCACCGAGGCAGTCTACTATTATCTTCAAATATATTTTTTTCTGATATTGACATTCGCAAAACATTCGCAGAAATTTTGCGAATGCGAATGCGAATGCGAATATCCAAAAATATGCGAATATTCGCGAATATTGCGAATGCGAATGCGAATGCGAATGCGAATATTCGTTACATCACTAGTTGTATGGTCTTGCCAAGCGAATTTTAGAATAAAAAAAATACTTTATATTTTAAGGATCCTTAGTAAATGTTTTGGACCAAGATGTATGTCATGTAATGGGAATCACCATGGCCCACCAACACCAATAATTATTATGTGTCTTGGTAGGTATCTGCTAGTGTGCTGATTATCCTGCAACATTTCGTATTACATTTCTTAAAGCTCAGTAATTAGTAGTATTGGAATATAATAATTCCATCTTCTAATTATTCGTTATTTTACGAAACTAATTTCACGTAAGAAATATTTTATATCCGTTTCGATGTTACTAACGCCATCTATGCTACAAAGCTAGAACGCAGTTATTCAGCACAGTTTCGAAAGATGTCGCTACTAATAGCAAAAGTTTCATTAAAGATCTGGTAAAAATAAAATAACATATTGAAACGTTTATTATAATTTATCATTGTAATAAATTATATTTTGATACGCTTTGAAAAAATAAGGAATAAGAATGGACTGGATTATTAATCAGTAAAGAATATGAGAAATTCAAATGCTTACTTATTATATATTATGTAGTTTATGATGTGATGAAAAAATGCAGTAGTACCTACTACCTAGGTAAGAAGTTGATAGCAGACATAATATATCGGTAAATAGTAATCAGTAAAAAATTCACACATCATTCACTTGAACTACACTATGCAATACCCCATAGCCGCATGTTTAACTAAAACAATTTTAAACGTTAATAGATCTTTTTTGGTTTCGCCTAGAAAGTGTCTCATTTCTACCGCCCAGCCTTCGTGGAGGGCGTTGGAGTGGTTATATTGGGCTTACCGTATGTATTGGGCTTAGGTACCGTATTTTACGACCCGACGTTGACTCGTTTTGAGTGATGGTAAACGTGGGGCGACTGATGGGCCGAGCACGGCATACTAACTAAATAAAAACTTCGCGGTGGCCTTCATCGGCGTATCAGGGTCGGCTTCGAGCTTCCTCCGACGGAAGGGTCTAAGTTGTCAGCAACTGCGTGCTCCGTAGAGGGCTACGGTACCGCCTGGTGCGGCACAACTCTTATTGTAGTAAGTCTTAGAAGCCCCTGTGCACCGAAGTACGTCTTCAGCGTCAACGGCAGTGAGAGGCTTCCCTTCCACGCTGCCATCCATCCCGGAGGTCACTACCATATATTAAAAGAATACATATACAGGGGTTCTGGTTCATCTACAGGGGTTGAATTCTTCAAACGTCTTCACCTTACAGGGCAGGACATGCCTGTCAGTTGTCCATCCGGCGCCTGCTACGTATTCTCTGACAGCGGGAAGTATCTTCTCGCTCCCGATCCCTCTCAGCAAAACGTAAATTGATTGTGAAATACAAACAAATTATTTTCCGATTCATCTTATTTCAAAGTTCAAGATGAAATAAGAAACCAACAATTAAGGCGGTGCCCCAAGCAAAACAGCACGCTTAACGTATTTCTAGAAGCTATTTACTTGAAATTCAAGTAGGAAAAACATTAAACATGATCTATATTATTAATTTCAATTATCTTTACTTTGTTTGTCATATTTTTATATGGAAATGCTGGTTTAATTTCATAATGAAAATACCACTACAATTTTTATTCCCTGTATCTTCTCCTAAAGTACACGTAATATTAATTTGCAACGAATACTATTAAATTGATCATTGAATAAGAAACAATGGCCAGAGACAATGGCCAAATAAAGATTTTTTCTTTCTTTCAAACATAGTACATAATTAAATTGTCGATTAAACCGTGTGAACGCATAGTATTGGCAACTTCTTGGGTTGTGGGCTGTGTTCAGTTTTGTTTATCTCAAAGCCAACTGCAGTAAAGTTGTATCTGAATATTAGCCAATCACAGCGCCCCTATGCCTACGTGCTGCGAAGGTTGTCATACCGAAAGCACTAAGAAACAGGCTGATTATAACAGCATTGCTCCGTACTTAGCTAAGTAACGTTTATGAATACGGGCCATAGCATCTAATGCATCCAATAATGGTACCCTGCGTTGCGTTTTGAGCTTCACAAAGGATTTAATGCTCTAGGAAGTTTAGATATTATTATATACGGTTCCTTGATGCATAATAGATATAACAACGTAACTTGAGTTAGTGAGATATTTAACTTACCTTTAGCTTTAGAACGGAATAGATTATTAAATATTAGTTTATCATATCTCATTAAAATTATAAATGCGTATGGTTTTGAATATTTACTGGTAATAATAATATCAGCCCTATATTATATACTGTCTCACTGTTGGGCACGGGCTTCCTCTACTATGGAGAGGGATTAGGCCATAGTCCACCACGCTGGCCTAGTGCAGGTTGGTAGACTTCACACACCCTCAAAATTCCTATAGAGAACTTCCTAGGTGTGCAGGTTTCCTCACGATGTTTTCCTTCACCGTTAAAGCAAGCGATAATTCACAAAGAATACACACATAATTTTAGAAAAGTCAAAGGTGTGTACCCTTGGCTTTCGACCTGCGGACATTCGTCTCGGCAGTCCGGTCCACAACCAATATAATAATAAATAATATATAAATATATCCGCCCGGATATCGTGTTACAGTACCCAAGGTGTTTTAACCGCCATAGTGGCCCAGGTAAGTGCGTCGCGTTTTGGGATCCGGTTCCGACAGGCCGGCATAATTGTGTCGACTGTCAAGGGGTAATGATCTCTCGTCAGTCGACATTTTATTGCACTCCACTCCAAATGCCATCAGATGCGGTGGGGTTACTCTATCGTGCAAATATAAAAAAAAATCTCCTTTGGGAAATATTACAATATTTACTCAGATTTTTAAGTAGGTAACGCTACACTGAATTACCGATTTGAGAAAGGCTGTTCACGGAGGCAAATTCGGAAGCAACACCTAGTTAAGTATAATTTAAATCTCACCAGATGTCGCAGAGGAGAGTGGGTTGAACACACATCGATGTTATTTGTGATTTCAGTCCTGTTGATGGCACTTATATTGATAATTTCTGAGCTATAATATAAACATTTTCAAAATAAAAGCCGCTACAGATTAAAAAACGTGTTATAAGTGTCAAATTACCCGCGATAATGGCGCCAAATAAAAGAATCTGGTTACCCTAATTGGTTATAATTCAAATTATTAAACTTTAAACGTATATTAGTTTAAAATAAGTTACATTATCTCTTAAAGCTGGTTTTATAGTAGGGACGGTCTTCACGCGGAAAAGCGGCGAACAAAAGTTAGTTATTTATAAAGAAAAATTAAATGCTGGTAGTTTTCTCATATGTGACAGTCCGTCGGGGTAGGTACCACCGCAATGTCTATTTCTGCCGCCAAGCAGTAGTGTGTGATCACTGTTGTGTTCTGGTTTGAAGGACATTGTAGCCAGTGTAACTACTGGATATAATAAGACTTAACATCTGATGTCTCAGGATGGCGAGCGCAGTGGAATACCAAACAATATTTTGTACTTCAAGGTGTTGTAAGCTGTTTCTATTATTTATGGCGGTCGTATCGCTTACCATCATACGAACGGCAAGCTCGTTCCGTCATTCAAAGCAATAAAAAGAATAAAAAAAGAAAGCTTCTAATCCCAAAAATGATGGTAAATATTCGCCATGAGTAATCACGCGGTAAATGTGTTATTAATTGTGATCTTAAAAATAAAATAACAGTCAAAATTAATAATTTCAACAGATGACGTCGCTTGACGTATCACATAAATTTCAGTAAAGAGAACATAAATGTTCAACTTTTCATATAAACTAACGTTAGTATATGTGTTTTAGGATTGTTAAAATAAAGTCTGTTTTGGAATAAAAGTTACAGTTAGGTATTTATTTTATTTTAGTATGTACTTGAAATGTTTTTAGGGCGACGCATATAGAGTAAAGGCTTAAGTTATTTTGACGATCAAAAGTAATCATATTTGAATCTATTTTTAATTGCATATCCAAATTTTAATACCTTTTTTTTATTTAATCAATTTACTTTACGTTTTATAAAATAGTTTTAATAGCACAATTGGATATTTTAAAGTACTTCTATTAGTTTGTGTTTGTTTTATTTAAAATGAATACAAGAAAGAGATTGTCTAGAAGAGAAGATGTGAGACTAACCTACTAAATGTGACCGAAATAAAAAAAACAAAAATAAAATTCTTTTATAAAATGACCACATCAAATAAAAATAGAATTGAAAGAGGCAAAGAGATAATACGTTGCCGATCGACACGGCTAATGGTTGAAATCGAATGGACGCCAATTGTAGCCACGATAGCCATTTGCATGTCATACATAATTTCTTGCTAAACTCGCCCCTTTAGCCGTTGGTCGGTCTTTTAAGCGATAAGTTGGTAGGATATATTATTGGGTTGTCTTTTATTACATAGCAGAAGTGTTTATAAAAAAATCTATTAGTTATAGAATTTTAATATTGCATTATTAAGGACTTATATAGGCGGTTTCGCTTATGCTTTACACTAATTATAACTAAGTATTAATGTTGTTCGTAATAGTCATTATTTGGGCACAAATTTTGGAGTGCTATTCTAGATTAAGTATTAAACCTAGCTAATCATTATTATATGTTTTGATTGTATTATGTGTGTGTCTTAAATAAAAACACGAGCCCTGTATTATATACTGTCTCACTGTTGGGCACGGGCTTCCTCTACTATGGAGAGGGATTAGGCCTTAGTCCACCACGATGGACTAGTGCAGATTGGTAGACTACACACACTCTCAAAATTCCTATAGAGAATTTCTCAAGTATGCAGGTTCTTCACGATGTTTTCCTTCACCGTTAACGCAAGCGATAATTCACAAGGAATACACAGATAATTATTTACAAAAATCGGAGGTGTGTGCCCTTGGGATTTGAATTTATGGACATTCGTCTCGGCAATCCGTTCCACACTCAACTAGGCTATCGCCGCTTTTTGAATAAAAGAACTTCTAATAATCATTTTTTTGTCTATACAACATCCTATTACAAAAAATGTATTACCGTACACAATTTATTATAGTACTAGCTTTTGCCCGCGGCTCCGCCCGCGTTATAAAGTTTTTCAAGCTAAAGTTTTCCGTTATAAAAGTATTAGTTTCCCGGGAGCCTATGTTCTTCCCAGGGTCTCAAACTGTCTCCATACCAAATTTCATCTTATTACGTTGGGTAGTTTTTGACTTTAACACGTTCAGGCAGACAAATGCAGCGGAGGACTTTGTTTTATCATATATTTTTTAGAATTTTTTAAGAGGAACAATCCCGTCATACATCATTTTTGCATAACTTTAACCGTTTACGCAGCGCGCGCAACGGAAGCTCTCAAAACTAATAAATTTTCCCCGTTTTCGCAACATGTTTCATTACTGCTCCGCTCCTATTGGTCATAGCGTGATGATATATAACCTATAGCACTCCATAAATAAAGGGCTATCCAACACAAAACGAATTTTTCAGTTCAAACTGGTAGTTCCTGAGATTAGCTATTACTGCTCAGCTTCTATTGGGTATAGCGTGATGATATATAGCCTATAGCACTCCATGAACAAAGGGCTATCCAACGCAAAAATAATTTTTCAGTTAAGACTGGTAGTTCCTGAGATTAGCCATTACTGCTCAGCTTCTATTGGGTATAGCGTGATGATATATAGCCTATAGCACTCCACGAACAAAGGGCTATCCAACACAAAAATATTTTTTTCAGTTTGGACCGGTAGTTCCTGAGATTAGCGCGTTCAAACAAACAAACAAACTCTTCAGCTTTATATAATAGTATATATAGATTACTAGACTTTTTGTGACTTGTTACATATTTTCGATTTGCCACAGCCCTCTGATGATTTGAAAACCACAGTCTATTACAAAAAACAGCTTGTTGTTTAATAAATTGAGTCACTTTATGTTTTTTAAAAATTGAACAAAATTTCTTATGTCTACAGTATTAAACAATATATTATATAAAATTTTTATATTTAACTAACTTAAAATAGATTGAAAACAATGAAAATTTATCTTGTTGAAAAAGTTTCATTTTGTAATAAAAATTTTGACTTAAAAAGTTGTTGAAATTGTTTGAAAAACTTAAAAATGTTTTTGAACTTATTATGACAAATGATATTGTTATTGAATGATTTTTATTTAATTTTATTATCCGTAAACATTGATGTTATTTGTTAGTATAATTTAATTTTATTGTTTTAAAAGCGTTATTGATAGTGAATATATGCTTTCATGAGTATTATTATTTTGTGTTTTATACTTCCACAGCGTGTTATTATATAGCCAATAACCTTCTTCGATAAATGGACTATCCAACAGTAAAATATTTTTTCAATTCCAACCAGTAGTTCCTGAGATTCAGGCAAACAAACTCTTCACTTTTATGTAATAGTATAGATATATTGATTTCAAAAATATATGAGGTCTGGTAACTCGCAATTGGTCAGTGTGATATGCTACGGTTCAATTTATTCGTAGTAGAGATGGAATTTGCGTAAAACATTTGGGTACAATTGGTGACTCCGGTGGCGTAGTTCTATTACGTTACGACTGTAGTACGGAAGTCTCGGGTTCGATTCCTAAGTCAAGCAAAGTCATATTGCGTTTTTCTACTTAGTAGGTATCAGCAATGAGTCTAGAGTTTCTGCCTGATATGGCGATAGGTTGCCCGATCACATCATGACACTGTATAAACAAGACGGAAAGTAGTTGCACCAGTTGCGCCTCTGCCTACCCCTTTGGGGATAATAGTACAGTTTTCATTACTGTCATAAATGTTTCTTTGAACAAATTTTACTATCTGTAGTATGTTTTTCTTCTAAATAAACTTTCTACTTCTTATCTGAAAATATTCAAGTTACTTATAATATGACCAAAGCAGAATGTTACACATGATTAGTCTTTAATGATCGATGAACCTCATTCAGCCGGATTATAACATGCGCCTGCAAATGACCCGAACACATCGGTGCTTAGAACGTTCTACAAACTTCGTCTGAATTCAAAGCAGTTTTCGGTCGAACGGCTAACCCATAATTCAACTTAACGATTAAGGTGTAATAACACGTAATGGATATTGTAGTTTTAAAAGCAAGATAAGTGCGCGAATTAATTGGATTTTGTGAGCAATCAATTATATTTTACAGCTGCTACCCTATTAATCATTTATTTTCAGTGATATTTTTAAACATTAGAAAATTTATAGAAATATTTTCTGATAAATTGAACCATTATACGAAGCGTTGTACCGTCGCGGTTGTGCAAAAGTTTGGCATGCCTTGAGGTCCCCAGTTCGATTTTATGTAACTTAGATTTTTCTAAGTTACATGGTTATGTTTTTATATATACTATATAAAACACAAGTGTTTGTTCATTTATACTCGCTAATCTCAGCAACCATCAACTGCTTCGAATTGAAAAGTTTTTGTATTGTTGGAGGAATTACCTAGTGCTTCCAATTGAGATTTTGTTTTACTGTTGAATAGCCCATTTATTACGGAAGGCTATAATATCAAATATATGGCAAAAATTACTGTAGGCTTTTTGGGAGAAGTAATAATAGAATTCTTTATTGCACAACTAAAAAATATAGAAAAACATAGAAGAAAAAAATACAAGACATGGTTACACAATGAGCGGTCTTAACATTAAAAGCGATTTCTTCCAGACAACCTTTATACAAAGTAGCTATTACTGAAATAATAAACTTGGTATCCCCATCAATGCAAATCTTAAACACTGCCCGAAATGGGTTCAATAGATCTCTCTGTTGCTTAGCAAAGGTGTGTAATATTATACCCTCACTAGCTTTTGCCGGCGGGCCCGCCTGCGTACAAACGTCCGAATCGGAATATAATATATTTTCGCGGGAAAAAAGTAGCCTATAGCACTCTGGATAATTTAGCTTCCTATTAAAAGATTTACTAAATCGGTTTACTAGTTACTGAGATTAGCACGTTTAAGCAAGCAAACTATTCAGATTTACTTATAATATTTGAAGGAAATTTCAGTGTGTTGATTGTAAATAAATCATGAGTAGCATAATGTGACTTAAAATGTTTCAATGTAAAGAGAGTGCCACGCAAATGCCTTGGTAGCCCTCTCCCCAAAACGACGCGTATACCGTATTTGTAGAAGCAATCACTTCGAAATAAAACACACAGAAAAAAATATTAAACAACACATTTCTGTTACTTTTTATTTTGGTATCTTAAAGCTATGAAAAACATATCAAATACATTTTGGAAGGTAATTTCATCATTGCTAAATTTTTGCATATTCCCGCCCTTAACTTTTGTGCTGCCAAGTGTGGAACGAATTGCTCAAGGTCGTTTAATACGGAAGGGACCTTAATTATAGTTCAAAGTTTTGATGATGTTACTTTGGCAGTCGTGGTGCTGACTTAGAAGGCTAGCGATTTGCTCCTCACATTAATCAATGGTCTAAATACACGTGTAAAATTATCATTCTTGTTTATGATTGTCAGAAGAAAACCACCTGATTACATTGGCAACTAGGTACTGAAACTATCCATTCCAGGAAAAAGACCTAGACAAAAAAACTACATGGGCAAATGTGTTTCATCGCGACATAATAGCATGCAATGTTTCCGATGGCGATGTCATGAATAGGGCGAAGTGGAAGAAGAATGTGAAGAAGGCTGACCCCACCATCATGTGGCAAGATTAGTCATGAAGAGAGAGAGAGTTTATGATTGTTACCCAGATTTATTCTTCCGTCTTGTTTTAAGAGATTATCGAAATCGTATTTCGACTCTGATGTCTCGACCATACTTGGTATATCAATGACATTTGAATGTACTTGTTTGTCCGTTCGTCCGGAAAGGGCGGATAAAATAATAAGGCGCGATGTACGAACTGGGATAAGAGGAAACGGTGAGAAATGTTTTTAACATAGTATTCCGTATGTTTTTTAATCAGTTTCAGTTTTTATGTTTAGATATTTGAATGGTTAGAAGTGAGGGTAAACTGCTTGCAATACATCTTTAGCATGTAATACACAAACTCGACGGACTGCCGCGGTGCTATAGTTTTATTGCGTGCGTAGTACGGCTAATGTTCTCAGGTCCCGGGTTAGAATCGTGGGTCAGCATAATGATATTGTGTTTTTCTGCTTAGTTTACAGAGTCTGGAATTTGTGGCGTTTCAGTATCAAGAGTATGAAATCTGTGTATGACGATAAGCTCGCCCCTATCATATCATGGGACGGAACATGCTTGACGAAAATGGATTCACCTGATTGACCCCCGCTTACCTCTTCAGGGAGGCATGATGATACGTATCAGACAAAATTGATTTAATTCTAGACTACTTTTTTCGAAAACAATGCGTGGAATTTTTACAGTCACCTATAGTTTATTTAGTGCAACCTCCGCTCTTGGAATTTTCCCTCAAATACCGCTGGCTCATCGACCACCAATATTTCCAGATCCTTTTACACATGGAACCTTAAAGCCCGGAATTACCGAAAGCGATTATCATACCCCGCTGAACATCCCATCAGCGGGTATCAAGGTCCACTGAACAGTGAGCGAGACTGACTCAAAATGGAATTGCGCGGTAATAAGGTACGAATGAATCTACGCCTTTCGTAATGGCGAACTCGTGTCGGCCTATTGTTTACTAACTTTTGTTCGTGAATCTGCCCGCGTTAACACTCATTCTTGGGATAAGTAGTAAAGTATATATGAGTAAAAGAAATTTTAGAATTGGTAACGTAGATTTTATGGCAAACATACAAAAGAATTATTGGTGGTAGGTTTTCATATGTGGGAGTTCGCCTGGGTAGGTACCACCGCAATGTCAATTTCTGACCCCCAAGCAGCAGTGTGTAGTCATTGTTGTATTTCGGTTTGAAGGATATTGTAGTCAGTGTAACTATTGAAAATAATGAGACATCACACTTCTCAGGATGGCGAGCGCAGTGGAATACCAAACAATACTTTGTAATTCAAGGTGTTGGATGGTGTTTCTATTGTTTATGGGCGGTCGTATCGCTTACTATCAGGCGAACAGAAAGCTCGTCTCGTCATTTAATACAATAAAAAAAAACAAGTCTTTTTTTACATTAATAGTTGTACTCGCAGTTTCATTTGCGTGATAGAGTTGTTCCGGGATAACAGACCTGCTATATACTCTCACGAGAAAAAACTAGCCTATCTAAAGTAGTTTGAGGTCCTTCCAAAGATCTCGCACTATCTCCATACCAACCATCGAAATCCATTCGGTACTTTTTGAGATCGCGTTAAGAGATAGACGCGGCGGGGGATTTTGTTTTATAACATTTAAGGACATTAGATACGGGTGTTGGGCAACCCCTAGATTAAGTGGTCATATTGGCCGTATAATCGCTTGTGTAAGGGGGCGCACTGACGTGCAATAACGAGCCTTTGTGCACTTGGTAGCGTGTCTGCGTGGTAGATACGTCCAGTGTTTAATGTAGATATTATGTACTGATCCTTCATTTAGTTACTGCTGGAGGTTTGAAAAAAATCTTTCAATTGTATATGGAAATCTCTGTAACATTATAGACTAATACCTATTAAAGATATTAAGTGCTACCGTCGTAAAGAAAATAGACCTTCAGTCTACAGAATAAAGTTTATTTGACGTGGTTACAGATGAGTTATCTTGGCTGGTTTATTGTTACTGTTAATGTGTATTTACTGGTTGGAATCGGCCGTTATTAGTTTATGTTTATATGCGTAAGGCTACCATGGTCGACAATAGAGTTTTTTTTATTGATTTGAATGACGACGATGACGAGATGAGTTTGTCCTTCGCCTGATGGGAGGCGATATGACCGCCTATAAACAGTAGAAACACCATTCAACACCTTGAATTACAAATAATTTGGTATTCCACTGCGCTCGTTGTCCTGAGACATGTTAAGTTTTTATGTCCAATAGTTACACTGGCTACAATGTCCTTTAAACCTGAACACAACAGTGACTACACACTGCTGCTTGGCGGCAGAAATACACATTGCGATGGTACCTAACAAGGCGCACTCTCATATATGAGAGACCTACCACCAATAATAATATAAATTTCAAATTCCTACTTCATCTATGTCTAGTAATATTTCTTACTTGCTAATCAATGAGAATGGCTAAATGCATTACTGGTCACTTTACGTGCATTGTACTTTAGAATATGGCGGAGTTTGGCAAACCTTCAGAATTTTATTATTTGCTTGGAAATCCAGCGATGGCTCCTAAGAAATATAGTTTTGAAGCAGAAGACATTGCCAAGGAAATTGTAAATTACGTGTTATAGTTCTTTCGAGAGAAATGGGTTTAGCTTAAAGTTAACAAGTTAAGTTTCATTTTCAAATTGGTTCGTGAAAAGTTAGATGGCTTTACTTATTTTTAGACTTAGACATCTACCGTTTATAAATGTTATGAAGATAATACTGCGTATTACTAAATTCTGTCTTATGTTGGGAACTCAAGTTTATAAATGAAATATACACTCAAGCGTAATAGTTTGGTTACACAGTAGTTATAAAATATATTGTCAGCTATAATACGTTGCGCGTGCGCTTGCATGTCGGGGAAGTGGAAAAGGAAACTGAGCAGTATTGCCAGATTGCAACCTGGGTTGTCGGCACTAATATGTAAGTTATAATAATGGTGCGTAACGTCACATATTTATAATATTCTTCAATCAATTACCAATCCAATCCATCCAAGAAATATACAATTGAACCAAATTATTGTATTATTTTTATTTTGGACATTCAGTAAACTTGATTAAAAAATATTTGCCTGATTTGAAGTGCGAACTAACGAGTATTCCTAAAGATAGCACTCCGAAAATAACACATTAATCAAGTATCTAATAGTGTTTGTAGTTTTCTTTATTCTGCAAATTCTTTTAGTATCTACGAACTTTCTTCTTTCTTTATTTCTTTTCAAAGCAACAAAGTGCTTTGTTGGGCTAATCTATTAGAATTATCGGAGTACTTTCAATAGGCTGTCATACTGCGGTTTATTTATTAAAGTGAATTCTGGAATAAACGCAGGAGTTGTAGTTACATGTTATTGTTAATAATTTGGCATATTTGATTGATGAAATATAAGTTCAGACAATTTAACTTTAAATCTATTTGAATCACGTGTTTAATATTTGACATTGGGAACATAAATAATGGAAAATTCGTTGCCTAAAATATTTTTTGTTGTGACTATCTTTAAAAATCGATGGCTCCTAAGTAAAGTATTATATCTAAAAAATATTTAAAAATTTTAATGGGTTTCGTAGGGAAAAATATATAACGAAACACTAAAAGAGTGTAAATCGCTGTTTTTCCAAATACGATAGTTTACTTAGGAGCCATCGAAATGTAAAGGCTTACATTATAAACGTTGTTTCTATATTCTGATAAGCAGCTCGGACTATTGTTTTTTCTTTTAAAAAGCCATTGGAAGTGACAGCTTGCTGGTGCGGGTCGGAGTGTTTTAGGCGTCTTGATAGCTCATGCCTATTCCTTTTCCTTGAGATTGGAAGTAGATCAATGATTTTATTAATAATATGTATATTTATTGACGGTGGATATTGTTTCATATCAAGTGATCGAAATAGTTTTGTTTAAAAAAAATGTTTAAAGAGCAAAGCCGCGTGTAACCAGCTAGTCCAAAATAAAGTAAATTTTAAAGGCACGTAATAATGAAATGTTAATTTTCTCCAACCGTTACAAGTTCCTTATTACGCGCGGACACTTCAAATCTTCTTACAAAAGATCCTTTTGTTTCCAGAAAGAACCTGCTGTGTACAATGTTTGCCGAAAGTTGAGCGCTGTCTTCAATTTGTCTCACAGGATTTAACGTCATATTTTGTTTCTATTAGAGTTGAAATTACGTCGATTATATTCAAGGATTTTCAAAGCGAGAAGACTGTAATTATGGATATGCAGGATGCCCATTATAGCTAGATTACAGCGTTTAAGGTTTTATTAAAAATCATACTTTTTTCTTTGATAATGGATAGCGACGTACCTACATAAATGGGATTGGAATATTTTAAAAATAGGATATTCTAAAATATTTTGATGGTTATTAAAGCTTTACCTTAGAACATTTTATACTGGGTGACTCTAGTCCAGGGATGGCGAACCTACAATGGTTAACGTGCCATCCAGGAACGGTTTTATCTACCCGAGTGCCCCCTTTTAGCGATTTCTCTATGACTCAACTATGTTTTTTTGCTCGGCAAAGTAGCTTCCCGGTGGCACGGTGAAGGAAAACATCGTAAGGAAACCTGCATACCTGAGAAATTCCCTATAGGAATTTTCGAGGGTGTGTGAAGTCTACCAATCCACAATAGGCCAGCGTGGTGGACTAAGGCCTAATCCCTCTCAGTAGTAGAGGAGGCCCGTGCTTAGCAGTGGGCAAGTATATAATACAGGGCTGATATTATTATTATTATAACCCGGTGTAAAAAAAGTGGCGTCAGTTAAGATATTGGGGGCAATTTATTGGAAAACAAAAACGAAAACAACGAATTAGTCTTGAATCGAAATCGACAAATATTGACATGCCTACAAAATTACCTATTATGCGCAAATAATTGAAACATCCATAAAATCGAACAATAAACGTAGATAATTTTCCTTCCATTAATCACAAGTATAAGTACTTACGTATTAATTTGAATAACAGCAAACAAAAGTAAGTATTCAAATTATAACCACACTACTTACCTATGATTATCTGTTTATTTTCAAAATAAACTGTAAGTAAATGTAATTTCTCCTTATAGAAATAGCTATCACGATCGCCAAACAGACCAACAGTTTAAATGCACCTACATGATAAACTTATATAATTATCAATTTAAATAATCAAGAAAGGTTATTCGTTAATTTTTGCTTGTATCGTGGTGATATTTTAAATTCAGTAAAATATAATATTTATTTTCTTCTAACAAACATTTTGTGTCTGAAATCAAAAACTTTCAGATCTAAGTACTTCAAATATTTAACCATCTAAATACTAATATGTGAAATCACATACTAATAATATACTTACGTAAAGGTAGACATTAACTGATCACAAAGTAATTAGTTATTTCCATTATAATACACTTTTATTTGTAGTTTCTAAATAAACAAAGCGCTGGTAACTAAATATCACAGAACTATCAAAAAATAAAATGAATATGACAATTTACAAACACTGCAACTTAGTAGCATAATAAATTATGACGTTTGAAGGACGTAAAAAGCGACAACTATACAAAGTCGGTTTACGTGAAGCCGAACTAGCTCGGGTTACCTTTGCCCATATCTTCCGCGTGATTTCGACAAACACTGGCATAGAAAGTCATAGAAAGTGTTGCCATCTATATTAAAAAACATACTACGAAATTAAGCCGCTTGACAGCGGGTTACCTTGCGCCTGTAGCGTCACAATTTCACTTTGGTAACGGAATTTCTGGGGAACTAAATACAAGGTGCGCCATCTAATGTTATTTAAAATAAGTAATCGATATCGATTCAATTTAATAAACAACGGGCTAATGGCCGATAGATGTCCTTATTAAGTTATCATTAATTAATAATTTAAGCTATTATAATTATTGTCCATTGTCTGATATGTTTTAAATTTAAATTTACCTATTAAATATATTGATTAGTAACACCGATAACCTAAAAGGGAAGCCGGTGGGAATCGGCTTGTATGGACGCTTCGCCACTACTTAACATATTATTCGTGTGCCCGAATTATTTTGTCACGTGCCTATGGGATTGCCATTCCTGCCGTAGGCAGCCATGAGGCATTCTATAAACTTCAGCAAATTGGTTTCATAGTTTAGTCTAGCAAAAATAAAAGCGTCTGCGTGGTATCTAATATAAATTACACAATATAAAACAACGCGATAAATGTCAACGATGCTCTTGTCTCACCACAATTACGTGTTTTGTGAAATTCTTTGAGCCACAAACTTAAGGAAATTATTTGACTATTCTTTCCCAACGTTATGTCGAGTAAAAGGCAGTAGGTTTTTAGATTTTATGTGATGCTCCTTGTTTAACGAGAAACTGTGAACTCACCTTTTAGCTTCATTTGAATATTGCTTTCTTTAAGTATAAGGCGTTGTCTGGAATACTAAATCTTTTGTTAATTTTTATAACAGATCATTTTGTATTTTTTGCTGTTATATTGGAATTTAATTTAATAATATTGTTCATTGAAAATTATGTTACGCATTCCTAATTATATTGTTCTAACTCAAACCAATTTTGTTATTATTTAAAAATGTCGGATATATATCAATAAAAATCATGTAGTTATTTTGTTGCCCTAATTGTTCGGCCAAATGTTTATTGCAGCGCACAGTAATTCAAAAAAATGATATATTTTTTTAAATTATAGATCTGAAAAAGCTTTTAAAAAATGTTACATATTTACTGGTTATCAATTTTGGGTCGATGTCTAAATAAAATAATATTTAATAAGTTTATTGATCCAAATTATAGTTAAGTACATAAGTCGCTTTAACGGTAATGCCCGCACTAGTCCCTGCTTGATTCACAGACATCCTTTTTAATCCAAATTAAACATTGTTTTGTATATCTGTTCATGCATTTATCTAGCTTAGCGAACAATAAAATGACGTAGTTCTTGGTAACAAACTTAATAACACACTACGTATTGGGAGCCTTCTTTTTAAGTCGATTATAAATGTATTAATGCATAAACCAAGTAAAAAATAATCATTTAAAGCAAAAAGATCGTTCTGTTGTAATAAACGTATTTCCTAAGATTTACCATTTAAGTAGGCAGGGCTGTTACAAATTGTTTTGACTGGCCGACAGGGTTTAAAGTTGTAAGTCATGACGGGAACGCCGCGCCGGTAGCTAATCTGCTCAAACCTAATGGTCGATGTTCCATCAATCATCAATTAGGGCTTCCTCTGGGAAACAACTTTCATGAATTAAATTACAATCTTAGTATACCATAGTTTCATTTAAGAATCAATTTGTTTTATTTTAAAATGAAACTGTTTCCAAAATGTTTTCTATCGCCACTCTATAAAGGCGAATATTCACAAACGTTACATAGCTAAGTACAACGCAATGTTATAATAATAAGTCTGTTTCTGAGGTGTAACAGTCTTTGAAGCGCGTAGGTATAGGGTCGCTGTGATTGGCTAATATTGATATTCAACTTTATTTCAGTTGGCTGTCAGTGAATAAAGCTGGAACACGTGTAAAGAAAACTATTAAATTGTCGCCATCATGTGTTTGAGTTCATTGTGCGTCTTCATAGTATTGTTTGTGAATATGGGTGAAAGAGTTGTTGGTATGTGCTTCGGTGTACTTCAATTATTATACTGTTAACCAACGAGGTTGCGTTTCTCAACGATCGCCACTATTATGTCGGCTTGACTTATTGCATGTATACCGACTGACCAACGAGGAATCGTCATATGTGATATAGCAGGCGGCAATCTTTTCGGGTATATTCCGACACTACACAGTTATAAAATCCATCCCGTTACCTATTGCTTCCACCAGCTAAAGAGGTTTTCATTTGTGACATGAAATTAATTTGTCAACTCATAACAAGATAACTATACATACATACATACATAGTATCACGACTCCATCCCATAGGGGTAGGCAGAGACTATGGATGGCCACTTGGCACGATTCTGGCATACTTCTCGCGCTTCCTCCACCTTCATTAATCTTTTCATGCATGCCCGCCGGTACCGGGTACTTTTGGCCTGGCCTTTACTGAGAATGTCAGATATCTGACATAATATTATAAAACAAAGTCCCCCGGCGCGTCTGTCTGTGTCTATGAACGCGATAAATTATAAAAAACCGAACAAATACCGATGAATTTTGGTATGGAAATAGTTTCAGAAGGATATATAGGAGCCTTTTTATCCCGGAAAAATTAATAACGGGACGGCGATGGCAAAGCCGCGAGCGAAAGCCAGCTTATAATCTTCAAAAAATTAAATAGTCCAAGATATCAAAATCATATTATTTCTAAATGTTATTTTTCAGATGTTTCGTCTGGACCTTGTACATTCGAAATTCTTAAAATCGCCAATGAATAAGCGTTCTAGTAGTAAATATAGAATCTTGTTACAAGTTTTAAATAATATTTAGTCCGCAGACGTCAAATTTTTTCATTCATTATAGATCCTGCCCTTTTCAATAACACTTGCCTAGTATTATTGTCGTTACTCGACACCTTTTAAATACCTTGAAGTAGTGACGAGTTTGTTTTTTTTTTCTCGTTAACAATTTTTCATAATGTTATTTAAATATTTCAAATTCTGGATTGGGTTATAAAGAATCTAAAATATTTGGATTTTTGATGTTGAAATTTAGTTAAGTTTATTTTTTTTATTTATTTACTAACGCTTGTATACTTTAACAAAAACAAAAAAAACATGCCAATTACAAATCATCATACTGTAACAAAGCAATTATAGATAAATACAGCATGCATCAAATAATATTTTACTTGCTAATAATTATTTTTAAATTATGTTAATGTGTAAGCTACTAATTATGTTTAAAAGTTAATATTAATTTTATATTTCTACAGTAGTATTACGTTTACAGAGTTTTTTAATTTTGTTCTGGAGTACAATTTTACGTTTTCTTCATAACAAATTACCTACCAGCTCTCTAAGCACTTATTAATCTTATTTATTATGTACCGTCATGAGTAATATATCTAATAATCCTAGTAGCTGTGCAAGTATTGGCGTCGCCATTTTGTCATCCATGTCGCGATCGCTATCAATTTGTTGCCAAGAAACAAGATACACTTCTATGAATCTGACAGTTACTTTAGCAGGAAATTGATCGTCTGTGAGGTGCCTATAATTTATTTATTTAAGAAACAAACAGTCATACAAAAAAGAAAAATACAATGTCTTATTAATAATAAATAGGACCTGTAGTTCCCTTAATGTATTCTTATAAGTTTTATTAGCTTAGCTCTACCACCTGTTATTGTACATTTCTTATTATATATACTCATTTATTTTATTTTATTTTTTATTAGTGCGCTTTTTATACAATATGTTATATTTAAATAAATTGTCGTCGCTATACATATAACTCAAACACGGCCATGGTTCTAATATAATTAATTAGTAACGTGTCCGATTTGTTCCTTCACTGAAAAACTTTATAATACCATAAGAGGCTGCGTAAAAGAAACAGAAGCAAATGGATGTGTTAAAAGTAATCCTTAAGTACACAGACATTCAAGAAATATATCTACCTGAAAACATCGTTCAGTCTGCCAAGTTCCCAACAACGCTCATTAAATCGATATAAGACTTCAAAACTTGAAATTCAAACGTAGTTACAAAATTTATGTTCACAAGATAATTGCACACATTAAATCTTACTAATGAGGTTTCGTCGAACATAATGTTGGTAAAATATGCACTCCGTAAGCTCTTTACGGTTTTCAGAGCTCTTGCGTCCAAAGTTTGTTAGCTTTGTAATTTTCTAGAATAGTTTGCATTTTGTTTTTTGTTATATTCTTTTTCGGTAAAATTTATTTGGGGTTTTCATAAACGAATCTCTTTGTTTCTTCTCCGTTGGGTAGAAAGAGTATGTGATAACGTATTAAATTTTGTCTGTTATAATATTTTAGTAATCACTTTAACTGCTTATTAATAGTGATACGTATATTGTATTCAATAATATATTGTATATATTGTATACAAATGAGATAGGTAAGTTAGTTAAACTATCATAGGGACGAAACTTGTAAATTTCAGTTTCTATATTCCAGTAGTTGTATTTCGTTGTGTTAGTAGGGAAACTTTTATTCGTATATTTAAGTAATTATACAGGTTCATTTTCACATTGTTACTAAAAGTAATCACATACTTACCTTCTTGAAAATAACACTTAACAAGTAACTCTAACCGTAGACGTAGCATTAAGGAGTAAGTTTCAAACAAAATAAATATCAATAAAAGTAATTTTATGACTATGATTTCTTTTAATTATGTGTGTATTCTTTATCAGTTATCGCTCGTTTTAACGGTGAAGGAAAGCGTCGTGAGGAAACCTGCATACCTAAGAAGTTCTCTATAGGAATTTTAAGGGTGCGTGAAGTCTATAAATCCGCATTAGACCAGCGTGCTGGACTAAACCCTAATCCCGCCTAGTAGTAAAGGAGGCGCCTGCCCAGCAGTGGGACAGTATATAATACAGGGCTGTATTTTTTATTATTTTTTAATATGGATGTATTTCGGCACAATGTTAGCAGAGTAAAAAAAATACTGCAACGGATATCCTAAGGTATAAATGCCGTCTAATTCTTAATATTACATTCTCCGTAACTATTCCCGCAGGTAAATAAAATGAAATGGACAACTAATATAAAAGAAAAAACCCAATTCCGGCCTTTTATTAGATAAAAGAAATTTCTCTGTCGGGTTTTTTGATTGAAATCATTTCGTTTCATGTCACATTACGTTTTAATTTCAAGACGATTCCATCAAAGGCGTGGACGTCCGTGTAATGAGCTCCTGTTCCTGTGATGTTATTAGAAACCTTCAATTTCAGCTTCAATAGGACAAAGAAACGGTCCAATGTTGAACACTTTGGTAATTGTCGAGAGTTCGTTTATTGATATTTTCGTTTTAAACATTTTATTGCA
>NW_023593511.1:0-4073 GCF_014839805.1 Manduca sexta
TTACTCATTGGGACAGATCTTTGAACGAGTTGAAGTATTCATAAAAATGCTCTGTTCTTCGTTACTACGGACGGAGTTTAAAAGTTCAAAAGGTGAACTTTTCAGTTCAAAAGGTGAACTTTTTAAACAAAATTTTTAAAAGAATTCAACGTTGGTTTTGTTGTAATATACCTAATGTAGGTATGTTATTTTGTAAAATGGAATTATGTGATTAACAGAGATAACAATTGTTTAAAATTTTCAACACGCGCGTCATATTGTTGTGAAATATACATATTATGTAAAAGGTATTTATTGCATAAATGTACCTAATCTAAAGGTTATAAAGCCGCTAAGCCCTATCGATTTAGTGATCACCACCTGTCATAAACTCATACAATCTTTTTGACCTTTAACGTAGGAAGGGAGATTGGGGAAAGCGGAGGCGTTTAGGATTATGACGAAATCTCGCTGACCGTATGAAACGTAACATCGAAGCCATTCCACGTTAGGTATCTGAAACATTGGTATAACATTGCAATCGCTGTGAATATAATTCATTCATGTTACAGACAAAACTGGATATAACAATTTAAAAACATGTCACTTACTAATATTATTATAAATGCAAAAGTTTGAGAAGACATGAGGTGATAGTAGTACGTGAAGCGTGAAGAAGTGAAAAATACTAGATAATAGTAGTTTATAATAATAGATATATTAGAAGTAAACGTAGAAATCACTGAATTAATTCGGAAGAATTTGGACAAGAGAAAGACTTCATTCTGGATTACAAATGTGCTATGTATTATCTAAATTGCACAGTTGCTCAATGGTATAACTGTGCTAATGGAAGAATTTCTACGCAGGCGCAGCCATGAACAGAACCTAACGTAATGTACGTTTGAGACGGTATTATTTGACATATTTCCGAAAAGGTCACAGCGGGGTTAGCATCGCCCGGCCCACTCTACAAGTCTCAGGAAATGCGCTTTTAAGCACAATACATTGTCTCCTCGTCAAACAATGAAAGTACGTCGCCGTCGTCCGTAGTCAAGCACCTCACGTAGTAGTGACAGGTAGCCCCCATAAAAGACATTGTTGCCTGAGCACTTTCGAAACCCATACGGCGCACGTTCGAATATGTCACTGTGTGTGTAGCTATGTAGGTACATTATGCATGCATTGCAATTGCAATATAATTAGAACCGAATTGGAGTGTACAGTGTACAAATATTTCTGGTCTAAGTCAGGTCTCAGTAAAAATCTCAGACAAAATTATTTTTAATATTCTACCTATTGCTTCTTTACTGCTAAGAATGCTTTTTTTAAATAAATGCAGGTTTTTCCTACGTACCTAAGTGGCGTACAAATGCCCAAAACTTTATATTTACACGCTGTCGTGTTAATTACTTTAAGCATGAGCATGAGCTATTTTCGCAAATGGGCCTGATCAAACGCCTAATAATGATAATTTGTGTAAACATAATAAACCTCTGTAGAAAACAGGACAGGAATATTATAAATATATTGGGACACCTGTATATTAGGTACTGTCTACTTCGCTGCTGTATAAATATATGATGTATACGTGTATGTATTCTACTCTAACAGACACATACCTTACCAAAAATACAACCGTGCCCTTCTCTCGTATAAAAACTATTTTATATCGGAAAAGGACAGAGTTCCCAAAGGATTTACTAAACTTCATCGCACTTACAAAGTTGCGGAGAAAAGCTACGAACGAAATAAAAATAATCAGTTTATGAGTATTAGACGAGTAAATAAGGAGACAAGGACCTGAGGCCAAAGGGTTAGAAATATATATATATGGGCAATAACATGGATTGTAGACTACCGAGCACTAATAATGAATTGATAGTAATAATATATAATAACTATTAATAAAATAAACTGAAAGAGAATTCAAATAGAGATAAGTTAATTAAATTCAAATGGAAGATTGGTAAGGTATATTCAAGCTGCATTAATATTAAGCGCCTGTTTCGTCTGAGTAAGAGCGTTTCCATATTATCCGATGTGGTACCGATGTCGGACACCGTTAGTCGATATACAATACCACGTGGTATTGTCACATATTTCCGATTATATAGTTCCTATTCGATCATGTTCTCCATAGCTTTGTGCGAGTAAGCTGGAAAAGTATAATAGCAATTTATTGTGCATTTTATTATGCAAGCAATGCACCTCCAAAATTTTAATTACTTCCGTATGAATCAATCCATATTCCATTATTCGATAATATTTGCTAACATGGCTAAACGCGCTGTTATGCTATCACGCGTAGCCTCTTTATACACAGAGAAAGTGTAGCCACACGAATAGCACAGATAAAAACATTATCGTCCTTTCGGACGATGGGCTTTCGCCCACAGGCGTCCGATGGTGCCGCCAATATGTCGGTTTTGGATCCGATATCGGACTGGGCACTGTGAATTGCAGGTACATATTTCATACATTTTACCTATCCCGATATCGTGTCTAATAATGTGAAATATTATAGAGCTATTTGTCAAATAAAATGTAACAAAATTAAATTATAGAGGTCAAATTCGCACTTTCTATGTTAGTTAATTTAAATGAAATTTTCTATTAAGGTTCGCTTAAGTATTGTAAAACAAACCTTGACACATCTCCGACGTTTATTACACTGAAAGTAAGTTCAAATATCGCAATATTTACAAGCTGAATATATGTTCAATCCGACGGTATTCTTATTTTCAAATGCTTATTTATAAACTGCATAAAATATTCAGTATTGTTCGCTAGCAGGCATCGAGTGTATCGACAGATATGATTGATGATAGATGGAATATCCATGGTACATTAGAATACTTAATGGTGTCGACACAGCAATTTATCACACACTGATTATTTGCCGCGTTCTTTTTGTGTATTGAATTTATTGCCGATTAAATTTCTGCGTTTTTTAATCAATACAGTTGCAAGCAGAATATTTCAATTCGTCATTAGAAGATCAGAAAAATATATACATATGTTAAAGAGTCTAAACAGTCAAAACATTATTCGAGTTATCGAGCACATATTAATCTGTTTTAGTAATTATTGACTTCATTTCTTTTTCGTAAGAAACTTCAAACTTTAAATAGCTTTCAGATATTGAATTCTCAGATCAATTTAATTCGGTAAGAATTTTGTTCAATACGTACCTTACGGGGCGTAAGCTGATGGGAACGTTAGTGAGATTTAAAGTCATATTTGTTCATACTGTAACAGGCTAGCCGGAATCTGAGGATAGTGTCTAGTTTCTAATTTAAGTAAGCCTCAATTATGGAATAATTCGAGGATCTGTTGGCAGACGTGACATTAAGATAGTCACTTTAATCTCGCCTGACATGTTGCCAAACTGTAGACATTCAGCTCAAGTGCAGTTATTGAGGTAATTATGCTTAAGGTCGCATCAGATCTGACAATATTCAGTTAATGATTCCAAGCCGGAAATCTTAGGATTACCTTTCTCATTTCCGAATCTTTTTTATGTTGAATAGTAGTGTAACTAGTAAATTGATTAAAAATAATATGTCAATTTGAACATTTAGCATTGAACTAATACAGCAAAATGTGCTATATAATATTATTTTTTAAGCGATCTTTTTCATTAAACATTATTCTATCAATGGATCAAAGGTCGGTTAGTTAGAATAGTTTTTCACAATCAAGAAACTTATTCAACTATCTAATAAAACTCAGAAACGTAGCCTCTAAACATAAACTAGTTGACATATACAACAGGTACCTAATATACAGAATAAAAATAAAAGTAAAATTTTATAAAGGACTATTCTGTTAAGTTAGTACTATTTCTGTTTAGATGGCAAATAAATGAACAAAAGTGCTCGTAAGTATTGGTAAATGCTTCATATTTTATTTTGAATAAACATCAAAAGCGGTATTACCAAGGAGAAATAAGAATTTCTTCTAATAATGACAACGAGGGAAGATTTATGAAATAATATTTCTGACGGTGTAAATACAGGCGAACATTTCACCTACAAAAGCGTAAACTTTTGTAAAAATTTACACAGATATTCTTACCGCTGTAAATACCT
>NW_023593512.1:0-22389 GCF_014839805.1 Manduca sexta
ATTCTGTATCTTCTGGGTGTGTATAGGATGAATATGAACTTATCCCTGCTTCTAAATATATATTTTTTATCATAATTTAGTTGTTTTAAACAACACTTAGTTTAGCCCAAGGTACAGATATGGCATTTCCATTATTTCTAGATGTTTTCTCTTAGAGAATCCTTTTTTTCTCCTTTCTGAGTCGTGGTGACAGCAAATCTGTGTCCTTTTGACTGTTATTTTGAGGAAGGATATCCTTCTTTAACTGTAATGTAGTTTTGTTTCTCTTGTAAAGTCATAATTATTACTCAATATGTCTGTATCATATTCTATCTGAAAACAAAAATAAAATAAATTAAAATAAAAAGTGTAATGTGAACATTTGGGTAATAATAATAATAATATCAGCCCTGTATTATATACTTGCCCACTGCTGAGCACGGGCCTCCTCTACTACTGAGAGGGATTAGGCCTTAGTCCACTACGCTGGCCTAGTGGGGATTGGTAGACTTCACACACCTTCGAAATTCCTATAGAGAACTCTCAGATGTGCAGGTTTCCTCACGATGTTTTCCTTCACCGTTAAAACGAACGATAAATTCACAAAGAATACACACATGATTTTTAGAAAAGTCAGAGGTGTGTGCCCTTGGGATTTGAACCTGCGGACATTCGTCTCAGCAGTCCGTTCCACACCCAACTAGGCTATCGCCGCGATTTGGGTACTAAGCTTCAAACACTGACCTAACCTAATAAAATATTTACTGTGTAGCATGGTAACCAAATCTTGGTTTTAATTATAGAAACGTCACAAATACTTCTTATATCAAATCTTCCCAGCAATATTCTTTACTATTTTATATCAATGTAAGCTATCATATAAAAATAAAAAAAAATACATACATATTCCCTATTATAATTAAAAATTTTCGAAGGGATACCGAACTCATATACTTTTGATAACTGAATGCAATAACTCAATGCAATATTGACAAACAGAGAGAAATAAATTACCAAAATGGACCATCGCAACACCTTTACCTAGTCTGTCACCTACTGCTGGCCAAACGCTCAAGGCCATTGGCGCCTCTTATTGTTAATAGTATTATATAAATTACTTTACCCACCAGAAAATATTGAATATTGTGGGCACACTGTTCTTTTTAACGGAGTTCTTGAAATAAAATAATCTTCCATAAAATGTTAAGAACATAGCCAATTTTTGTTTAGAAACCAATTTCTAAAATTCATGTTTCTCAGCCATAGTTTTTGTGCAGTTGCGTCAGTTGAAAACGTGTAACAATTATTCAACATTTATAATGTCATTTTTAGCTTAAATGAATATTTCGTATCCCAAAGACTATATTCTGGAGTAGACCGAGTACATTCTTTATAGAATGCATCCTATCCTTATTTTATTATCAATCCTAATTAATGATTTAATTAAGAACAGTATAAAATATGTATAAATGTTAGTAATGGCTTTACTATGTCATTTGTCGATAAGAAACTTGGGAAGGCTTATCAAAATTATACTTATTTTATAAATTTGCTGTTTGAAAATAAATTATCGTATACATACGGGTAAATATACAAAAATTGGGTAACTCAATGTCATCCGCCAATATATAAAAAGTTAAATTATATTTTATTGAAATTACGATATATTTTAAAACAATGAAAAGTCTTAGTTGCGGACCGCACAATTTGACGGCCGCCATTACTATGCCAGTGCTTGGGTTGTGTTTGTCGTCTATACAAGTGATAAGTCAGTCAAAATTTCAGTCTTGTGGTGAGTTGTTATTTTCTTGTTAATCTGACACTTATTTTCATTTATACATAGTTGAGTATGATTTGTTAAAATGTAGTTTGTTGATATTCGAAATTACCAAAAATAACATTAGTTCTGATTATAACCTCAAATTATGTCTTTCGTCAGTCCGTTGGCGTCAGTCTTTTGTCAGGTATCACGCCAGAGGCCTGACGTGTTTCCATAGGACTGATGATTTTTTTTTTTGTATATATCACTTGCTATCGTGTATAAGCATTTCTATTTTGTATTTCAGTTTAAAACATCATGCGGCACGCTAAAAGCAAATTGACTAGGGAAGAAATATTAAAAAAAGAGAGAGAAGCGGAAAAGACTCGCTTGATCAAAATTAAAAGTGATCCCATTAAATTGGCGGAATACAAAGAAAAACAAAAACTTCAGTACTTGAGGAAGAAGAGAAAGGACAAAGAAAAATTTTGAAAATATGACACCACGAGCACAAAGAATAAATAGAAAAAATATTCTTTAAACTATAGGCAAAAAAAAAAACAGCTAATGAAACAAACCACTAATAATTATACCTAAATAATATTAGTAACAAATATTATTATTTTTGCCGCTGTACTAATATATAAATTTGCATGCTGTGGTCTCCTATAATTGAAGAGGCACGTCACATTGTTAATTATACCAATATTACGACATTGTATTTATTATAAGCCGTGTATCCTTTGTTGGAGGTCCTTAAATAAATAAAAATAAAATAAAATTATTTTATACGCCACAATACTCCTCCACCAACTGATGACGAAATACGACCCATAGTTAAGCAATCAGACCTGATGTTAACAAAGACCAAAGAGCAAAAGAAGCTAAAAAGAGAAGTGAAAGACAGAGAAAATCTAGAAACAGGGAAATAAAAAAGATGAAGGCTATAGTTTCAAAGCTTAAAACTAAACTAAATACTGAACGTCAAAAATATAAACAAGTCAATAAAACAGCTAAAAAAAGTAATTAAATCTGTTGAAAAAACGCCAAAGACCAGAATTGATTACATGAGTGAAGATATAACTAAAAAGAAAGAATTAGTAAAGAAGGCCCTTTTTGGGGAAGTTATTAAAGCACAATTAGAGGAAAACTACACTAAACTAAAGACTCATGAAGAAAGAAAAAAATTTAAAGAAGTTATATCTGGAAATGTAGTAGACAAATACAAATTATGGAGGATAAAAAACCAAGCAGTGACCTATAAAAAACTGGAAATAACAATTAAAAAAATAAATAAAAGCAAAATTAGAATGCAAGGATTAGTGGAGGAATTTTTGGAAGATGATTCTAACAGCCGTCAAGCTGCAGGTAAGAAAGAATTTGTATCTCGTAAATAAATTAAAAAACAGAAGAGATATTTACTTGATACCATGAAAAATCTACATAAGAATTTTTTGAAAACCACTCCATGTGTAACCAGTTATTCCCTATTTGCCCGTCTTTGACCATTTTGGGTGGTACCTCCTTCATTGTCAAACCGTGAAACTTATAGTTGTTGTAGTTGCACAATCCACGAAAACATGGACCTTCAACTTGCTGCTCTAAAGAAGGCAAATATACTTACAACAGTGAGTAATCATCAAAATATGTTGGAAGTGCTTTGTTGTGATCAATATTCTGAAAGATTTCTAGAGAGAACATGTGATAACTGTTGCTCAAAAACTCTGGACTTATGCAGAATTCGGTAACTCAAAACCAATATTAATAAAACAGTGGGTGAATAAAAAGAGTCCATAATAGATCTGAAAACGAAGAAAGAACGATTTGTGATGAAATGTAAAATAGAAACACAGAAAATGTCACCTAGAAATGCTATTACAAAACTTGAAAATGATATGGTAAAATTTTTCCGCCATTCTTTTAACATATAACACCAGTACAATGCCATTAAGCAATAGAGTCCTTATCTGAAACCGATGGCATTGTACACATGGATTTTTCCGAAAACTTTTGCACTAAATACAACCAAGAAATTCAATCCTTCCATTTCGGCGGTTCGCGAATCCAAATTTCATTACATACTGTTGTAGTTTATCTAAAAAACTCCGTTGTTTCACACTGCACTATCTCAACTAATTTGTCCCACAACGCTGGAGCAATTTGGGCCCATCTAAAACCTGTGCTGGTATCACTGCCATCAAATATTGAAAACATTCATTTTCTCAGTGATGGTCCAGTTACACAATACAGAAACAAATTCATGTTTTATGTACTAAACTGTAAACTGCCAAGAGTTTTACCTAATATTATAAAATATACCTAGAATTTTCATGAAGCCGGACATGGGAAGGGGGCACCCGATAGTGTAAAGGCCACTTGTAAACGAACAGCAGACCAAGTGATTGCTACAGGAGGAGATATAACTAACCTAAATGAGTTTGCTACTGTCATTCGTGAAAGATGCCCTGGTATAAAAATGTCACCATCATTAATGATAAGTCGTCTGATATGGTCGCTTTTAAGGGGACACTATTGGTGCATCAGGTGACTGGCACAGCTTATATTCCCAACAAATTTAAAATGAAGTCATTAAGTTGTTTTTGTGATACCGATGCATGTAATCACTACAAGCTAGGATCTATTAATTATCAGACAGAATTATGTGCTAAAAATAATACACGTCTAAATTCTTCTACCGTATTCTCAGACTCTGATGATAATGTACCACTATCTTCATACGTTAAAGATAATGACGATCGCTCTAAATTGGATAGCGATCGATCAGCACCAGGCACTAGCGGTTATTCGCACCATCAGTCGTTATAGTAGTGGTGATTATGTTTTGGTCAATTATCTCACCAAGAAAACAGAATATCATTATGCAGCGGCCTGCTCTACGGTTGATGATGAAGATTTGAAGATTTGTAACCTTTGTAAGTGTATTATTTTGTTACAGGTATTAAAAAATGGTTGTTATCGCAGACGTTGATTGTTTCTTAAACAAAAATTTTTTTTTGATTTTAAAAGAATTAGTGTGGCCCTGGCAAATCACTCATTTTATAATTGTGAAGAAGTGTTATGGGTGTGGATTTCGTACTAGTTTAATTAACCAACCGTATCACTTTATTATATTTAATAATACCAAAATTCAAGAATTAATAAATCTTAAATACTTTTGGTGTCAGCAGTGTGCTTATGCCATTTACGACCATTATTGTGAAGACGAGTGTGATTATTGTAATTAATTTTTAAACATTATAAGAAATTATTTGTAATGAATAATTCGCTTACCGTAACACCAAAACCAAAAGTAAAGTAATATTAATATTTGTATCATTTTGCTAGTTACAACAGACTTTATTAATTTGTACATTTCTATGCCTCCTTACCCAACAATACTTTTTATCTTTAAAGATGCCTCTTACGCCAGCCGAAAAGATGAAAAGGTACCGAGAAAAACTAAAAAGATCCTGATCGCTATGAAGAATATAAAAAAGGATTTAAATAGAATTAAAATTAAAAATAAAAATATATAGAATTATCAGAAACAGAAAAGCAAGACCAAAGAAAAAAATGGAGAGAACAGAAAAAAAGACAGAAAGAGAAAAAGACTGCGATTGAAAAGAATGAGATAGAGAAAAACAAGCCTTCTACATCCACCGAAGTAAATAAAAATAAATGTATGAACAAAAATCATATACTCACCATACGAAGATTGAGACGTATGTACGAATCTGCGTTTAATAAAAATAAATTGCTGCATAATAATATAGAAAAGTACAGAAAGAAATTTTATCGTATGAAGGTAAAAAATTCAAAGGAAATTGATAGACTGAATGTCAAAATAACAAAAATGAAAGCAAGAGAAGAAGTTATTGAATGTGCTTTACGTTCAGTTTATAATAAATCCAAAGGCCGGGCTGAAAAACGTGTAATGAAGAGGGTTGCTGAAACAGATATTGTAAAGAAGAATAAATGTAAAACCTACGTGGCAAAACTTTTAGGCTTACAAGGGCGTATCAGAATAGTGCAGCAGGTACGCAAATTGCAAAGTAATAAAATTAAGGCAGAGCTAAAATTGTTTTTTATACGTGATGATATAAGTCGCAAAACGAGTGGAAAGAAAGAGTGTAAAACTGTCAATAAAGAGAAGAATCAAATTCGATATCTCACAGATAAATTATTTAATTTGTTCCAAACTTATAAAGAAGAGGGAGGACGCCACAGCTTTACAACTTATTATAGACACAAACCAGCATATGTGCTGTCTCCAAATGTCCATAATCGAAATACTTGCTTATGTATTAAGCACAGCAATATGGTAATGCTGTTTTCAAGTTTAATAAAAAATGGTGCATTCACAAACGACGTGAAGTCTCTAACTGACGTTATTTCTAAATCATCTTGCGATCCAAATTCCTACAACTGTATGTATGGGAGATGTTTAATTTGTAAACAATCAAAATTAATATTTGGTCTCGAAGAAAAGACTCTTTCTAAGAAAGTGTACTGGGAGCAATGGGAACGAGTAGACCATACTTATGAGAAGATAGAAAAAGGAGAAGTAAAACAAATCACAACAAAAAAGACAGTAAATATCGTAAATATGACCAGATCGCAGATTTAATACAAAATTTTGCCAGGAATTTACCTCTGTATAAGATTCATATATACAATTGGAAACATCAGCAACGTAAATATCGGGAGAAAATAAAAGAAATGCTTCCAAACGAAGCATTAATCTTATGAGATTTTAGTGAAAATTACGAATGCAAGGTATCTGAAGAGGTTCAAGCGATTCATTTTGGAGCGTCCAAAAATCAGATCACCTTGCATTGTGGCATGATTTACTGGGCTTCTGGGTCACAGTCGTTTTGTTCCGTTTCCGATAATAAATGTCATGAACCAAGTGCTATTTGGGCTCATCTCTTACCCGTTATTAAGTTTTTACGTATGAAACGTACTGAAACCAAGTGCATACATTTTTTTTCCGATGGGCCAAGTTCGCAGTACAGACAAAAAACTTTCATCTATTGAATTTTTATACAACGGAACTAGGCTTAGACTATTGTACCTGGAATTTTTCGGAAACTGGGCATGGGAAGGGAGTAGCGGATGGGATAGGAGGATCAGTGAAGAGAACTCTGGACAAACAAGTTGCCTACGGCCGGGATATTACAAAAGGCAAACAAGCTTTTGAGGTACTTAAATCTGTATCCAATACAATAGAATTCTGTTTTGTTGAGGACCCGGAAATTCAAATAATACAAAATAGCCTTCCTGTTACCATTAAAGCAGTGCCTGGAACGTTGCGAATCCATCAAGTATTGTGTTTTGCTAATTCGTCACGATTATTACACAGAGTATTAAGTTGTTTTTGCCCAACTGAAAAAAATCACGTATGTGAATGTTTTGATTTGAAGGAACACCCTCTCCAAAATGTACATTTAATAAAAGAAGCAATGATATTTTTAAACCATCAACTAGCAAGATTACAGGTATAGAAACAACGGATTCTCCATTAGTTGGATTGCCTCCGGATATTGATCCGGAAGGCTTAAATTTATTTGAAGACTACCATAATCTGAATGCCACGACATTTACAGAATTTTTTGACGTAGATACATCGAACTTACCAATTTTGCTTTTAGACAGTACTTTGACAGAAACATTCACTGAATCTACCTTACCTAATTTGAAACAAGGAACACACAATTTACGATCAACAAACAGAAGAATATTATGTGAAAATGTGAAGTCGCATAAGAGGCGGACTTCAACGCTGTCTACAAAAAATCAAATTGAAATGACTCCTATGAAAAAAAGTCGTATTCCACCTGGCATGAAAGAAAACCATCAAAATAAAAACCCTTTTCTATTTCGAGATATTCAGTGTTTTGCGTGTAAGAAAAAAGTAGCATTTACATCGGTTGACTTATCAGCGAAATGTTTATCTTGCAAAAATTGGTTTTGTGCTACGTGCAATCAACACAATTACAATATTGATTTTATATGTCGAAAATGTTTTGGTGAATAATATTAGTAAATAATTATGAAGAAAATTAATGTTTTGTTTGGTTGTTTGTTAAAAATAAAAAAAATACCTACTAGGATGATTTAATTTTTGTTTGACGTTTTGTTTTTTTGTTTGACGTTGCGCGCCAAATCTCAGGTTGAAAATTAGAATATTCTATAAAAAAAAATCAACTATAAGATACATTTTAATATAATACAAATCTCATTTTTCTTGTCAGTGTGTTATAGGCTTAAGAATTCTTTTCCGTTACACAAACAGTCCATTCTGTGACTGTCCCATTTAAAATTTCGTTAATGTTTTATTTATTAGCTTATGTGTCATGTTCTTGTTATACATTTTTGTTTCTTTGATATTGCATTTGTTTATTGTTGTAATAATCATTTAAGTATAGTGCCTAAGTTTTTCCAGAATTAAGAGACATACACAAATCTGTTCCTAACTTGTCCTAAGAGTAACGTAATGGAAATAATAAGATAATTAATTAGGTTTATTAAAGTTGATTTTATTTCCAAATATATTTTTATCAAAGATTAAAGTATGTTAAACTGATTAAATACTTTTAAATTTCACTGCTTGTTTTATTTTAATAATTTATCATTGCAAATAATAAGTTTCGGAATGGAATAAATTATGACACCTGGGTGCAATAAAATAATTACATTTTAGTAAATAAAATAGTTTTATTGATTTAAATACTATTTTGTAGTAGTTTAATATATATCAAATTATAAATTTGCGACAACAATCCCTTTACCATGATCTATTTACATACATTTTTCCATAGTGTACAATTTTCGAGAAAATGACCCAATAGTATCTTCACCGATACCTGGCATTCACATTAAGAGTTTTGCTGTTTGAATCCATAATATGACATTTATTTAGTAACATATAGGTACTACTTTTGCAAAACATAATGAATGTATTTGTAGTATTACACATGTATTTGTAACAACATGTATTCGTAGTATTAAAATAAACAAAATTAAAACTGCAAATAATCTGTGATTAAATGGTCTTTATTACCTCATTAGTTGACACACTAATTTCATTTTTATGAAAGGGAAGAGGCTATGTATTAATTGTGAAGATATTTCTCAAAGTACATTCATTTTTTATTTCTATTAACTCTAATAATTAATAGTACATTACCAGTTGAACCTTGGTGTCGCAGGCATCCTTCCTCATTTTTTGATATTGTGCACTTTGTGGCTCATTAGGAGATAGTATTTTTATATGGGTACAATCTAAGAGCCCTAACATACCTTGCACGTAAAATTCACGAATCTTACTTAAAAAATAAAAATGATTCCTTTATCTATAAATCAAAATACTTCAATTGATATTAAACTCAGCTACTTATGTAATTAAGTATGTTTTAAATATATTCAATTACCTTTAAACAGACGGCTATGTCTTTGGCTTAAGACTCCAAATCGGGAGCAAACTTTTCTTTAATATACAATGCCATTCGTTTTGTATCAAAGGGATCTCATAAATCAATTAAGTATAATATGTCTTCTTTCCACTTTACACGCCTCTCGTTTGTCGTTGTGACGTATTACAAATAAAATATAGACGTGGGCGCACGGCCGGGGGTGGAGAGTAGTTGCCATGCGGCAGTCAGACTGAGAGGACGTGCGGCCACGGCTAGTTGGGAACCAAAAGTTGTTTTGTTTACTTACCCCTGTGACAGGTAGACGTCACAGTCGTATATCGATATTATTTTACTATAGTAAGATACCACCATCGCGTTTTAACGAATAAATTAAATTGATAATTTTCTCGGTTTATCTCTTCGTACAATATCAAAGAAGACAAATATCTCGTGTACATGTGTCAAAAAACGATAAAATTATTTGCTCATGCTAGGGTTTGTAGACAAAAATACCACAGATTAATAATAAATAAATTTTTTCTCTACTTTTCTCGTAACAAGTCGAGAAAATGAGTGCGCATGTTAGTGTCGGTAGACATATAGAGATAAACGACAAAATCACGAGAAAAAGTGTCGACAAAATTTTGTCATGGCGCGCATGCTAGGCCGGCTGAATCTGCTCACGCGGCGACAAACAGGGAAGGGTTCGCGGGTGAGTGATTTAGTTAGTGTGGAGTAAGTATTTGAACGGGGCGGACGCACACTCGAAGATTCCCGCCAATTACGTTACTATGGCTAACAACTCCAGGTATGTGCTTTCTTTCTTTAAGAACCCCTAGCAAAGCTTCTGCTTATTACCTTATACATTTTAGACCTGAACCTATAATTTGACATTAAATTCAACACAATAATGTACTCAAACAAAATCATGTTCTCAACTTACGTAATATTTGGTTAATTGAGTTTCCCTAATTTTTTTGTTAAATAAAAGTATAATTCGATTATACTTATTCTAAATATAATAGGTATGTACGTATTTAAGTATTATTTGTTACCTTCTAATGATTAAAGTTACAAATGAAAGTTTCGTCGATGTTTCTGTTTCGTTACTCCTGTTTAGTGTTTGCCGTCGCATTAAGTAGCTTGAATTAGGTAGGTAACAAGTAATACTTAAATACCTTAATATTTAAGTAGGTAACAAACAGTTACTACCTACTAATGAATTAAAGTTTTGTTGATGTTTCTGTTTCATATCACCGTTTAGTATTTGCTTTTGTCTGTTCAACATATAGTCATGACACTTAACATAAAGTTACCTTGTTACAGACGTTTTGCTACTGCCCAAAGAACAAAAAACATTTTAAATATGGTCAAAGAAACATGTACAAAAACAATTACACAAGACTACAACAATATTTCACACAAGACTACAACGCAAAAGGTCCCTAGTTCAAGTGATCCCAGTTACTTGGAAAATATCTATGCCAGGCCTTATTCAATGACGTCTAGTGTTTTTGAAACATTTTGCGAAACGCAAATTTCAAATAATTCACATTACTTACCGGATTCATCGAAATGCAATAGTTTATTGGACAATTTTTTAACAAAAATATGTGATGACGAATTACACAGCAATATTATTACACAACAATTAGAAACCGACTCAATCCCATATGATTTCTCTATCGACCTTTTTTGCACAGAAGCTTTACATGAATCACCAGAATCTACGATGTGCGATTTCAACAACGGCAACGCAACTGAAAAGGTATTCAATGATACAACTGGACAGGACTTCAGTACATGTGATTATGATTCCGACGACTCGGTGCGTGATAAGGACTATAATCCACACGAGTCTGATATATCAAGTGATAGTGGAGTGGAGAGCAAACAAAGTAATAACCGGAAATTACAACGAAATAAAAAAACTTATTTGGCTCAGAAAAGTTATGTTCCACATACACACATACCCACACATGCTGTTTTTGATATTCCACATGACAAGGTCTTGCATACATCGCGAAGAAATTCATTTGATAATATACACACTCTACAACCTGAGCAAACAACTGGTCGTAAACGAAGAAATACTATTGATGTAGGAATGGTTCAACTTTTATCCACAGATAATCCCATAACGTCACACAGCGTAGAACAAGTGGAAACATCGAAGCATCAAAAACGTAAAAACATAACTCTTCTATAATTCAAAGAAAAATAGACGCACAAAATAAAAGAATATTAAAACACTTTATCCAACCAGGATGTGATGAAAAATGTATCAAAAAATGTACAACTCAAGTTCCAGAGGAAGATCGAAAAGAAATCAACAAAAACTACTGGAATATGAATCTAAAAGACCAACACTTATTTGTCAATGCACACACTGCAGTAGCACTCCCTAAAAGAAAACCCACAACCGAACCAAAGAGGAAACCAAGAAAGTTATTCTTTTTTAAAAAAATGGATGGTACGAGGTTGGAGGTATGTAAAATATTTTTCTTGACCACGTTAGGGTACGTTAAAACAAATGACCGAATTCTTCATGACATCCGCGTAGACACTTCATGCGACAAAAGAGGAAAACATCAAAAAACTCCTGCAATTAACCGCGATATTTTAAACCAACACGTAGAATCATTTAATCCAATGGAACCTCACTACAGGCGAGAACATGCTCCACTGCGACGCTACCTGCCAAGCGATTTGAATATTGTCCACATGCATAAAGATTTTCTTCTAAAACATCCAGATGTAAACGTCAGCTACGAATTATATAGAAGCCATATAAAAAGTATGAACATATCTTTTACTCGCCTCGGCAACGAAGAGTGCGAAGTGTGCGAAGCCTACAACTTACACAAAAAAGGGACTTCTCATGATCAGACTGATGGTTGCACTGTGTGTGTGGACTGGACCAATCATCATATGAAATACTTAAAAGCCAGGCAGTTGTATGAAAGTCATAAAAAAATGCCACAAGATAATAGTACAATTTATTACAGTGCCGATTTAGAAAAAGTTATTATGTTGCCTAGGCTAGAATCTTTTAAAGCGGCTATATTTTGCCAGCGTCTGGTAGCGTACAACCAAACTTTCGCACCTCTGGGTAAAATTACGTTGCAATCGAAGCCTCTAACTGTCTTATGGCATGATGCTCAAGCAGGAAGAAAGCAAGAAGATATTATGACCGCATTTTATTATTTCCTTATTCGAAACAGAGACGTAACTAACATACATATTTGGCTCGATAACTGCACCGCCCAGAACAAAAATTGGCTTCTTTATTCATTGTTGGTCCACATGGTAAACGGTAATGATATTAGTACAAATCAAATTATCCTACACTATTTAGAGCCAGGCCATACATTTATGAGTGCAGACCAAGTGCACCGTCAAGTGGAACTTGCCATGAAAAAAAAGGAAAGCTTTACGACTTTACGGATTTCGAAGAAGCAGTAGCGTCAATAAATAATTCGAAGGTTATCGTCCAATCTTTGGCCGCAGAAAACTTTTTGAATGTACCAAATTTTGTATTAGAAAGAAGAGTACAAAATTATAATCCTAGAGCATATTTAAAAAATATGACTCAAGTGTGTTTTAGTCGGAATAACTGTGTTCTTATGTATAAAAACAACTTTGAAGACGAGTATTTAGTTTTAAGATTTATGAATGATAAATATATAAAAAATCATAAAATTATGAAATTAGAATTTCGTACTCATCCCAAAGGTATTGATGAACAGAGGAAAACTGGAATTCTCGATAAATTATCCAGTATAATACCACCTCACAAATTAATATTTTGGAACAATTTAGCAATTACTCCATTTAATGTTGAAGCAAGTACAAGTGGTGCTAAGCATTATAAAAAAAGGCAATTAAAAAGTGCGTAGTACATTTAAGTAACTGAAGACTGATTAATATTATTATTTAATACCTATTAATGACATTTAATATCTATAATACTTAAAAGTTTCTCATAGTCATTTCCTTTGTTCTTGTTTTTATTTTTATTTTTGAATGATTTTGTGTTTTAATGTATTTAACTGAAGGCTTCATGATTATTTTATACCTTAATATTACGGAAAAGTTACTCATAAAAACGTTCCTCAAATATTGTTATTTTATTTTATAAGATTTTATATAATATATAAGAGTTTTTAATACTGCCTTAATTATGTTAAAATACGTTTATAATTATTTGATATGACTTTTTAAATTTGATCTCAATGATATAATTTAAGCATTTTTAGTACTGCCATATGTTAAGAAACTTAATTTACCTATTATTATTTGGGTATTTTAATTTAATCTCATTCAGATTTAAGAAATAAATAAATATTTTAAATAAAATGCTTGTTTTAATGTTACTATTTGAATTATTTTTTTTGATTCCGTGACAATTATGAACCGTCATGCATAGCTTAAATGCCGTTATCCTCATAGGATTTGTACATAACCGCATTATAGCTATGTAATAAATTGAAAATGGCTTTTCATTGAACATTACTTGCCTAGATTGCCGTTAAGTGACTTAACGGCAATATAGGATTGTTAACATTTTTCTATTTAACAAAATACTAAGCTATATACTGACTTTGGTATTTTTAACGGCATTTAAGCTATGTATTAATTGGTGAATTTTAAGTATAATAAGTAAGTGGTATATTAAGTCTTAATACTTAGCAAAAATGCCGTTAAGGCATGCATTACGGCATTATAGTAATGTATTTAGGACCACATATTTGAAAGATTACTTTGAGAAAATAATAAATTTTCATTTCTTTAATTTACGAAAATAATTTTGACCAGGACCTGCATTGACTAAAAAGAACTTTTTAAGAGTTTAAAAGTTTAAAAGTTTAAGAGTATTTAAAAGTTTTGTCAATGACTTCTAGTTAGAAAGTAGCATCCATTTAAATTTATTTTACAGTTTTTCGCGCGTATCTCAATATTTGTTTTTTTCACTTAACGGCTTTTTAGTTATAGGACGGCAGACATGTTTCTTCATCAAAGGCTATTCTTACTCCTGAAGTAGTTAGACCTTATCCAAAAAAGGCGATTACTGACAGTGTCTTAAAAAGAAAAGGAAGAGAAAAGGGACGAGCAAGAATATACACTGAAACACCAGAAAAAAATAGATTAGAAAGCTTACGTAATGAAAAGAACAGGAAAAGAGAATTACATAAAGCAAAACAGCATGCAAAAGAATTGAAAACAGCGAAAAATCTGTTGGGATTAACTGAGCCAAAAAAGAAAAAGAGAGTGACTTCTTTGCCTGCAGAAATAGATTCCGATTCTAGTCAAGATGAAGTCGTGATGACGAGTGATAGTGAAGACATTGAAATGCCGTCGGAATCGGAAGAAGAGGTAATTAATGAAGAACCAGTTAATACTGAACACATAAATATTGAGATTTCTGCTAATTAAGTTTGAGGAGAAGAAAACTGTGATTCACTACGTTGCCAAAGTTGTATTTAAGTATAATGTGACAGAATATTAAGTATTATATCTCAGAGGGAAAAAAAGCAGGGTCTTCTAAGTTTATATTTCCAATTGTGGAAGACAAGCAAGTGTGGATGTTAGAGATGTAGTTTTGCAATTACCAAAACCAACTTTCTCCAAAGGCACATCTCGAACATCGTCGCTTTATTCATTTTCGGTAGGTTTAACTCGATATAATATCCAGTAGATTGTTTTGTAATTTATATGAGAGTTTTTATGATTATTTTTGTTAAATTTTTGATGTTTGTTTAATTTTTTAAGTAAAACATTGTTAATTTTGATAGGAGATTCTAATATTATATTTTCATTAACAATATTCCATGTTAAAGTCTGATTAAGTAGTAAGTATATAATTAAGAAAATAACAGAGAATTAGTCTTGTTCTATGATGACAATATTGTTTTTTTGTGATTATATTCCTTAAGTAACCTAAGAGACGGATTATGGCTAATGTGCACTCTTAATAAAAGTATTTTGCGATCTCAATCAATAAAATTGTTTTATTTCTTAATTTTAAGTAATAATACAGTTTATATTGGGTTTTTAGTCAGTTTAAATTTGCATTTCATATGGATCTAAAATACCTACCAAACCGCCCCACCCCATGTATCAAAGTGCCCCACTGGTGGGGCAGAATAATACAAAATGATTTTTTTCTTAAAATCAGTTATCTCTATACGTCGCCAGTTTTTGCGGTTTTTGCGTAGTCAAAATATAAGCTGACATATCAGCCAATGCACACATCAAAACAAATATTTAAATATAATGCTTTATGGTCCTCAGAAAATAGATTGAATTTTTGTGTATCAAAGTGCCCCCCCTGCCCCTACGAAAGCCATAATATATATTTTTTTTATTTTGATTTTCCCTTTATTATTGGGAAGGCAAAGGGTTCTAGCCCATACAGCCTCGTAATTAATAGTGCTTTCAATGAGATTTAGTACAAGGCCTAAGCCAAGTCTTCATATTATTTCCATGTTAATGTTATTTAAATAAAAAGGCCAAAGCCAAGTCTTCATATTAAATCCTTGTTAATATTATTTAAATAAGGCCAAAGCCAAGTCCTCATATTATTTCCTTGTTTAATTATTATATAAATAAAAGCCAAAGCCAAGTCTTAAGTTTATTCTTTTCATTTTTTCTTTTGCTATATCAATTACTGTATTGCTGATATATTATTCATAAATTGCTTGGTACGTCTCCGTTTGAGTTAGTATTTCTACTATAGAGCGCGGGACAAGCTCAGATTTGCAGTAGATATTAATTAATTTGTCAATAAATCTTTGTATGCTAAAGGCAGGGGTACTTGTAATGAATTTATAGGAGTTGTCCTCATAGCACCAGTAATTAATCTAAGATTTTTATTTTGCAGAACATTCAATTTCTTAACAAGCTTTTCATTGGATGCAAAACACAGAAACCATATTCAAAATGACTGCGGACAAGTGATTTATGCAACATGAGCAAAATTTTTGGGTCAGCACCCCAAGATGTTTTTGCAAGTGATTTTAAAATATTAAATGCCTTACTTGCTCTTGCCATAATGCAATCAACATATTTCTTCCACGAAAGATTTTTAGTAAAAACTACACCTAAAAGTTTTACTTCAGACACTTGTGGAATTTCTCTCTGATCATAAAACAATTTGATTTTAATAGAACGAGTTTTATGAAATTCTATCATTTTAGTTTTGTCACTATTGATATCAAGATTGAGATATGTAAAGTAATTATGAAGTTTGAAAGTTTGGTATTTACATTACAGCTGCACATAAGAACTATGAATATTATAAATGGACTTAAAATTCCTCAGTGACACACACCTTTGAATGATGCTCTAGGTCCAATAAGTTGATTTTGGAATTTAACATACATACACCATGTAAAAAATCAAAAATCCATTTCACGATTTTTTCAGGAATACCAATGGTCAATAATTCAGAAGCTAATATGTAATGATTGACATTATTAAATGCTCCAACAATGTCAAAGAAAATACCTATTAGAACTTCATTGTTCTTGAATGCATTGAAAATATCAAAATGTAAATGAGAAATACTTTCATGACAAGAGCGGCCCTTGCGGAATCCAAATTGATTCGATGGTAAAATATGATTGCTTTCTATAAAAAATTCTATTCTTTGTTTTAACAATTATTCAAATATTTTTCCCATACATGAAGTTAAAGCTATTGGCCTATAAGAATCAGCTTGTTCTTTCTCTTTATTGGGTTTTAAAATCGGTACTAAACAATCTGTTATCCAACTTAAGGGAATGACTGGATGATGCCATAACAGATTATATATCTTTAACAAAATGTGTTTTGAATTATTTGTTAAATGTTTAAGGACTTTATATGGGACACCATCGAGGCCAAATGGCTGAATTTAACTCTGCAAAAATAAATGATTTTGTCAGATAATCAAACCTGGAAGCAGGAATAAGTTTATTATTTAAGTCTAATTCAGCCTCAACAGTGGAACGTGTGTATTTTCTAATAAAATCAAAAATCCAATCTAATCTGGTACAGGAATAAGAGTTAATGTTATGTTTTTTGAAAAATTTCATATAGTACCATAGTCTAGAAAAAGGAGTAGTTCTGTTGAAGCTTTCACATAAATTTTCCCAACTTTTTTGCCTTTCTTGCTTCAGGGTAAACTTCTTAATAGCTTGCAGCTTTTAAAATGTATATAATTGGATTCAGTTAAATACATCTGAAATTTACATATGCATGTTTGGACTGTTCAGCAGAAGCACACAACATTTCACCAAGGTAGAAAGAAGTCTTCTATTTTTATTATAATAAGTGCTGGACTGACTCTGAGAGTTAAGACGATTCCCAACTGACATAGAAAACTGAATAGCTGTATCTAACAAATTCATTAATTCTTCATATTGAATTTAAAGGATTATCTTCATTATAATGAAAACTATGCATAAAACTATCTGTGATCGTTGTATATTCGTTTATACATTAGAGCATCAAAATTTTAACGTTTTTAATAGTAATAATATAGGCACATAATGATTTACTGTATTGAAAATATAATAACAAATAATAATAATGCTCGTGCGGTGAAGATAGAAAGAAAAGGTGACACCTTCTCTTCGGTGTTGCCAGTCGTAGGCCTTTTTGGTGTTGCCAGACGTAAACTTTACGGTTGAGGCAGCAAAATCACACAGTCTACGCGGCCGCGCGCGTCGCAGGACTTGCGCCGTAGCAATCATTCTAAATGTATTCCAATTAATTTTACGATAGTTATGTTGTTGAGGATATTGTTTACTATCAGGCAATAAAATTTGTTTGTCACCAGAAAAATTTCTAACAAAACTTTCGTTAATACAGGTAAATGATAGCTTCCTAGAGGCTCATCATGCACGGACCATCACAATAAACTGCAACATCCAGAAGAAACGATTGTAAGGTCAAGAGCATTTTGTCGCCATTTATGAGAACCTACTGTTGTCATCTAACCATCATTCAGAATTACCAACAAATTATCATCTATACATTCTAAAATGTATCAGATCATCAGATCCACGAGTATCAGAAGTCATGCAGCTCCAACTATGGTGCAAGGCATTAAAGTCGCCAGCAATAAGCAAGGGCTCAGGTAAACTTTGGATTAGATTATTAAAGTTATTTTTATGAAAGGCGGAGAGCATAATTTGGGCCTGTAGAGAGATACTATGGTCAGTTCCTTATTATTACCATAATATAAATGAATTTTGCGATATTTTTGAATACAATCATCGCTAAAAGTGTCTAGTTTTTTAAAATTAAGGATTTTGTGTACTAAAATAGCAACGCCATTATGATCGTTACCACTGTCTAATCTCACCATTTCATAATTTTTGTTCTTGTTGTATGTTTTGGATAAGAAAATCTTTAATAGTTTTACTACAAATGCTAGTTTCATAGTGATAATTTTATAACTGAATCAACTAGTACTTTCAAAAAGTGATCAGAATCTAAAAGTGATATAAATAATTCATTAGGACTTTTTTCTTGCGCAGTGAAGGAAATGATTTTTCATTGACAACATCCACAAATGATCTTTTAATTAACTTTTCTTTGTTTTGTTTAATTTTATCTTGTCTTACAGGGCATTCTAGGGAAATAGCAATATGACTCCCTTTGCAATGTATATAGCAGGCATTAGTTGGAGCTATTGTGCAATTCTTATAATTGTGATTGCCAGCACAAATGGAACATTTTTCGGAATTTTACAAAATTTTGCTAAGTGGCCGTACCGGAGACAGCGTAGACACTGTTTAACTGGAGGAATGTATGGTGTAATAGGGATGGTGCGTATTTACGCGACCAGGTTTTACACCAGGTATTTACTTGCAAGTACGCCGACCAGGTGCCGACTCGCAAGACTTGAAAGTATTTTACTCGGCTTCTCCTCGTGACATGAACGAGTTGCCGCCGCCCGCCGCGCTGTGTCCGCGTTCAGGCCCGTTGTGCTCAAATGCAATTATAGTTCTTATTCTCATGCATCCAGTGAACAATTTCCTATGCAAGTATTAGAAGTATTTTATTTGTAACCGCGATTGTGCTCTTTATTTTGAAAGATAATACTTTAAGTATTTCGACAATCCAAGTGCTAAAAATACTTTATGTTTGTAAACGCGATCGGCGATTATGCTCTTTACATATATTGAAATTCGGATCAATTTTCTATGCCGTAAGAAAATACTTGGTATTTCGAGATACCAAGTTTTAGAAGTACTTTATTACTAAACGCAATAATTTATTATGCAGAAAATACTTGAAAGTATTTCGAACCCTGGTTTTTGGCGCTGGTATCTTAAGGCGGACGTACTTGTAAGCCCTGGTTCGCGATTTTGCAAGTATGAACCATGCCTATTGTGTGTAACCTCAAAACGCCAACCATTGAGGTCAACACTTTCTGGTAAAATTCTGACAAAGAGGAATGCAATACACGCAGTTTATGTTGGTTGTAGATTAAATGTGTTGTCATCATTTTTGATTCTTTTCATAATTCTTCGAATAGATACTATGTTTTTAGTGGTTGTCGAAAGCCATAATATTGTTCATTATATTTTTTTTTAATTTACTCATTACGGCTCTGGCAAAAAGTCCATTGAGCCCGTCTTCCATATAATACAATTTCTTATAATTTTATTTATACATCAAATCTGGGTTATAACTCCAAAAAAACAAAATAGCCCTAAAGTACAAACTATAATATCAAAATTACTTCGTACGCGGACGCCATACCAGCAGCCATTACAGGAGTGATCGGTTATTTTCACGGTTTCGAGCTCGACTTTGGAATAAAATAAATCGCGCTAAAATTTTAATTACATTTAGAACAATTAGGACGCATCACTCTGCTCTCGCCGCGTCCATAGCATGGTATATTATTATTCTTTATTTTTGAGTCCATTTCATGCGGCGCACTATTCCACCGGTAGCGGAGACCGTAGTCGTGGCACAAGGCCCCGCAGGTCCCTAGCCCATCACTGGAGGGTTGTCGTTCTCTTCTTCGCACAGGTCTTGGTGGCGGCGAGGACGACTGCAGCTCGTCGCGCTGGCTCAACACGTCGATATCCGGCGTCATTTCGAATACTTCCGAAGCTGACGCCCACTACGCGGAGCTCGACGAGCTGGGTGATCTTAGTCGTGCGCATGTTATGTTTCTTCCGGCTTTATTTGTCGTCATCCCACGATGTTTTAAAATACAATACTGAATACACAATAATTTTGACATTGTCATTTTATCCACAATGTTTTCTTTTATGATTTATAGTACTATTTATATTTATATTTATTATTCTTATTGTTTATGTTACTAACACGAGCACGATCTACATTTTGCAATAATTTACGACACTGTTGATGTGTATGTCCATAAATTTTACAATAAACACAATATGACGCTTTCCTAATCAAAGTAACTTTGGAGTCGATGCTCGGTATATGTTGACGCGAAGAACCCTCTTTTGTTGAAGACTGACGGTTGTAAGAAGCTCGTTGCGTTGATGGTCGCATCGTCGCGGTCGTCGTAGGCGTCGGCGATTCGCGCGGGCGCGCGTAACAGCGGCCTTTGAAATGATGGCGCGGCGCTCACTTCCAACTTTGCGAAGGAAGCTCATTGGAATTAGAGAACTCTTCTCTTCGAAGTCGTTTTCGTATGCTATAATTAAGGAGTCCGTAGATCATATCCAACTGGACTTTTCCAGGAAGGTTCCTGCTGGGTAGACTAAATGGACGAGCGCTTTAACCATAAAAATCTCTGTTTTCTCGTGAAGCCCTCGTGTATGGGTTGGAAATGAGTTCCACATATATACGATGTGGCGGTAGACTATCTCAAAAGCGGTGCGCAAGCTTTGAAGTGCGCTATCCCATTTGGTGATGGTCTGTTTACTCCTTGCCACCACGTGACTGCATCGTGAGTAAGCAGCATGGATAGCCCACGTAGAGCATTAGTGTCGCTAACGTTGGCAGTCTTTGAACGCTACCACTGCATCAATAAAATCATCGATCAATTTCGATGTCGCCCCGCTGTAGTGAACCTTACTCGTAGCGAAGTTGCCTGGTGCAGGTTGAACAGAGGATGTAGTTGTGGCCGGCGCGGGTGAAACACGCGCGGGCGAACAAGATGGCGGATGAGCATTTAGAACTTTCGCAATCAGGCGTTAAAAATTTTCCTCCGGCGTTCACAGTGATGCACGCCGAACCTTCAGTTGCGGACATGCGGCGCTGCGCCGTTGATCTTGGCGTCGTCATTGCTTCTCCTTCCACGTCGGAGAAGTACTCGGTTTGATTTCGTTTGTTCCACGCCGTAGTACGTGGAATTTTGGAGCGATCACGTAACAGTTAGTTATTTAAAAAAAAAATGTAATCGGCCCTCTCTTCGGGAAGCTAGGTTTATAACAACTTTTCTTCATAGGTTCAGAGCGAGTTAAATTATTGAACACTCCTAATTGACGACTCATATTTATTGAAATGTGAGCGGTATGTTGACGGAGCTCGGATGATGAATGTGCTCGTGTGGCGTGGGCCGGTAATGAATTGACGACGCATCGCAGAGCCGCCGGACAATGACAAGCATTGTTCTGAAGTAAATCCTGTCCAGCGTATATTTTAGACGTCAAATCCAATACTTCAGTCCGCCCGTGACCGTACAATTTTTTTTATCTAATCTAAAATTCTTGGTTAAATCTAACTATACTAAATATTATGTCTTCGGTTAAATATGATTTTCTAAGGAAAAATCCTCTAAAAGTAAAGTTGGCAACACTGGTTAGAATGTAAGACGGGCTCAATGGACTTTATTCCAGAGCCGCAATAAATTACTTAAAAAAAGGTAGCGACATAGTACGTTCTTGAAATAGGTACTTTGAAGTTTATTTATTGCAAAAAGTTTGTTGTGATTCTGGTAATCTGGTTGTGATACCTAACAAGTTTTTGGATATTGTTTTGCAAATTCCAAATTGCAGTACGAGTATTGAATTGCCTTTGAAATATTTAAAATGTGTTTAGTTTGTCTTATTGCCGCTTGTCGTGTCTTTTCTGATACTTCAAAGAAAATGTGGGTGCTAAATTGTACCGGTGTTAAAGACAATCAGCCACCAAGTTGAAAGGAAAAATCTATCAGATAACAGATTAGCTTAGATAACCTTTGAATCAACAACGAACCACTGTCCCCATGGAAAGTTAATATACCTAGATGGTGTTTAGTCTGAGAATGTT
>NW_023593513.1:0-6937 GCF_014839805.1 Manduca sexta
TTTTTTAGTGACAAAACTGACTGCGAATTCTGTTGGACATAATTATCAAACTTTTCATAGGTAATAAAACGTTAATGGCATTGTGAAAATAGTTTTATTAAGCTGTAAAACACTGAATGTGGGGCTTGACCCTTTTATTCAGATGTTTCATAATATTTTTTAAATTTATTCTCCTTCGTGTTGTGTAATATTTATAATTAAATGTCATATATTCCGGTGTGTTCGTAGTTCGTGTCCTATAATATCATGGGGCGGATAAAAGCTCCGCGAAATGTGAGAGTGTTATGAGATTCTATCTAACCCTTCGGAAGTGAAAACGTCAACAAGTTATTTGTAAATAAAATATTTTTAACTCGAGAACTGATTTGTCCAAGTTTCGTGTGTATCTATTGCTCACTAACCGTTAATATCTATACATGATAGCTTTTTATTCGATCGCCAATACAGACCAATCAGAGTAAAGTATTTTTTGACATGCTTACAAATGACTTGAGTACTTTGATTGGTTCATTCTCTGGTTCGGACCAAAAATAAAAATTAGGATCGTTTATTTAAAACAGCCCTTATCTCTAACAGACACATAATATATTGATTTTACTTTCACATTTAGAAATATGTATTAAAATTGATTGCTTTTATGGAAATTGTTCATGCTAATGTATCCAAAAGTTATCCTTTCACCGAACTTCAACCAAATCTGTTTACAGTACCAAGTGATTGAGTGACAAGTATTCTAACTTCTGTAATGAGATTTTGCTTCCGATTTGTAATGGAATTTATGTCCTCTGAGATAACGAATTAATTCTACACAAAATTTAAGTAAATATTTTCATAATTCACTAGGTTTTAGGTATATCTTGTACGTGAGAGACCGTCTGTGTAAGTATCGTTCTTCAGAATCAATATAACCAATTACATACACGTGTACGATTTTAATTGAAAATATCGATGTGTAGTAGAAGTATAATGTATTTTTCTCTTACATTTTCAGTTGCTATCAATTAAAAAATCTTCAGAAACTTGTTTGTCAAAACCATGATTTTCTTAAACTACTTGATATCATTAACCTATGACGTTTAAATATAACAAAAATATAGTGATATTTTTCGCAATTTCGAGGCCATTTACGTTATGTGTGCGGAAGAATAAATATTAGACTAACAAAATATTGTGTAATGTTCCTAAGTGCGTGGTATGCGTGTAGCACGTACGAGACGGTAATTTATTTAAAGCATTTTTAGAAGCCACATCGGTTACCTCTGTGTACTCTATGGCCTATCCTTTAACCTTTATTCACTCTACGAGGGATGATGATTTTGACATTTATTCAATTTGCCTTCGTAAAGAATATTCGGAGAAGGAATATATAAATATCGAATACTAAATAGGTACAATATGTTGTATTTTTCTCGTGCCAAGCAGAACTTTGTTTTAATCGATCAAAATAACTCATTTGTAAGCATGTCAAAAATACTTTGTTTTGATTGAACCATTTTAAAGATCAAAAAAAGCTGTTGAGATCGTTTACTGAAAATTTTGGATAAGGAACTAAGTTGTTGTGCATGACGTACGAGTATAGCTACAAACAACGTATGTTGACGTAATGCATGCGCGTTATTCCCTTACCAAAAATGTTCATAATATTACCCACTTTTTTAAATCCATAAATGTAATGCAAAATTAGTAATCCCAGTCCCATAGGTTATTTCTAAAATCCATCATGATATTGGCGGCTGGCCTGAATAGGTATAACCAGCCCTTTTTGGTCCGTCTTAATAAACTAAAGCCGGCGGATCCTTTCGTAATGTAATGTCATATCGTGATCTTACTATTCGTCTACACAGTACACGCTCTAGGTTAGTCTTTCCTAAAGTAAGCGATAACGCCCTCTTTTGGTCGCTGAAGGGTTTCAGAGGGGTGGCAAGGGTCTAGTGGAATTTGGGGCGACGAAGTAATAGTATTATTCGAAATAATAACCTAATGTGTTAGTTACGTGTCAGAAAAAGGATGAAACTCCTATGCAGGAGAGACTATCGCACCCTCATAACTACGACGGACTAGGTATATTTGACATATATTGTAAAAGGGAAAGTTTGCTAATGTTTGGATGTTTGATAGAAGTAAACGTAGAAACAGGTGAACGCATTTAGATGAGATTCGGGACACAGATAGATCATGTCCTTGATTAACGCATAGACTACTTATCATCACGGTAGTTTGTTACCATGAGGAATAATTTTTTAATCAAATTTTTAAGTATATGGCGCAATTATTTTAGAGGTGCCGCTATCATCAGTGTTTAAGGATTTAAAGCTAAGCAGCAAAAGCTTTACACGCTGGAATAGCCCTGATAAACTTAGTTTAATACAAAGTAATTTGGGGGGTACTAAAAAAAATCTCAAAGTAGGAATAGATGAATTACCTTTCCGGTAGGTTACCGCTTGGCTGGGGCTCGGGCATTGCAAAGTTTATGGGCGGCGGATGCTGCTTACCATTGGACCGCTTACTTGTTTGCTTACCAAGGCAATAAAAAAAGTTTGAGAACCTATGGTCTAGCAGTCTTGTTCGTACGAGTATTAGGCAGTCTATCCATAAGCGGAATGCGTAAATGGAACGAACATATTTTTGGGTAGGAGAAGGTAGCCAAAGCCTTTTGGTGTAGTGTTAATATTTGGGGTGCTTATACTGAGAAGGTTTTGACCTTAGTCTACCACGCTAGCCTAATGCGGGTCGGCAGACTTCACATATCTTAAATTCTTGAGGAGAATTTTCTAATAGTAAAAATATTTTATTTAATCATCGTTTTTTCTGCATCAATGTGATTGATATGTTCAGAGTATTCCATATTATATGTTTTTGAGAGATGTTTTGTTTCTCGACAGCCAAAATTATGTCGTATGGTACAGAAATTGGCTGATCCCAAAATGGATAGTTTCCAAGCCAATGTAGTGGATTCTTTACCACATATGCGGAGGCCGCTATCCCCCCCCCCCGGTATATCCCCATCAGAAATATTAATTTATTTCTGAAATAACCACGACCATATTTTATACTCACCAGTTCCAACCGCAGTAACAATTTATACTCTAGTTTATGTATCGATAAACATAAAATACTCGTAAAATATGAGCACACGTCTATTTGTGGTGACGCTTTTAACTAAAATATCTAGAAACATTGAATGATAGTACAGTCACTCAAAACATTCAAAATTTGAAATCGGAAAAATATTTTGCTCTCGCAACACTTTTTTCTTGACAATAAAGGGGTTACTGTACTTAACATAAAGAAAAATTGTTCCCATGAAACAAAACATGTATAGAAGATTTGTAGTTTTGAATTCGTTCAATTACTTATGTGGCTGACTGTACATAACGACGTATCGTATCGTTATATCGACACGGCCCGACTTTGACTCCGTTCGTTCCAATATAACATCGGATAAATATTAATTATTTAGTCTGACTACACTTTTTGGTTAAAAGGAGGTTAATCAACAATTCTTCGATATAAGTCCACGTACACTGACGGTAGGATTTATTTTATATCCGCCCGTGTAGTGACCACCGCAAACAAAACAACAACAACCGGGTGTTAAAACCCGCCATAGTGGCTCACGTAAGTGTGTCGCGTTTCGGGATTAACCTGGGTTGTTGTTTCCAACAGGGCGGCATAATTGTGTCGACTGTCGAGGGATAATCATCTCTCGTCAGTCGACATTCTATTGCATTCCATTTACTATCAAGTGCAAAGGGATCACTTTGCCGCGCTGGTAAAAAAAAAACTGTTCCTCGATTCGTCGGATGTGGTAAACTAAGCCGGTCCATATTTTGATAAGATTAAATAATGAGGTTCCGTGCATTAGCTAATCTGCTTAATGGTGTGAATCTCGGACTTGACTTAGCAAGCAGGAGCGGTTATTCTCACATGTTAAGAAATGGTCATTGAACTACGAGAGTCATTTTTTCAGTGACTGGTTAAAGATGAAATTTTCCGAAGGGAACAACATATTATAGGTATTTTATATATTTATTCTCAGTGTCATATTACCATGATGAACCTACATAGATTATCTCAGCACTACCCTAAGGTTGACTGGTAGAGAATGCCTATGGCATGAAGTCTGCCTGTATACATTTGTATATTAAGTGCAATAAATAAATATTGATACTAATATGTAAAAATGCGGTCTGCAAGCGTTCTAATATTAATTAGATTCTTTATAAAAGGAAGCCGGTAGAATTTGATTATATGGAGCCTTCCCCACTGATATCTATATATAATCTAGTAGGTGAGAATAGGCAAGCGTGTTATCAGGACTTCATTTTGTCATCATTTACTGACTTGGTGGCGTAGTTTCTTTGCGTGGAATGATACCGTTTTAGGGTCGGATAATGATATAGGGTTTTTCTGCTCAGCATCATTCTGGTCTATAATTCGTGCTTGATACGGTAGGCTCGCTGTGTATGACAAAAAGGGGGTAACCTTGTTACACCTTTGTCTACACCTTTGGGGATAGATGCGTGATGTGTTTGTTTTTAATTGGCTACCTGTTAGAAATTCGAGTTCTAACGATTGTAACATCTCACAGATTTATTTATTAATGTTTAAGTTATAAATGTACATCATATGTTATTTTAAGCTTAGACTAGTATCAACATGTTTGTCTATTTGCGAAATAATTATACCACACCGCACACATGAATCCGTTTGATTGCTGAAAACAGGTCACGCCCTCGACCAAGCCTTTTCAGGAAAACGCTACGAATAATTCGAGCATAAACATATTTCAACATAAACGTAATTATATAGGTTGCATGACGTCAGCCTTAATAATTTAAAAACATAAAGATTGTCCAATTATTTAGTTCTAAAAAGGTTTGCACCTTTTCGAGTCTTTAACAAGAGGTTTTAGTTTAAAGTGCTCTATTGTGAAGGCTAATGTACCAATAATTTTTAAATATCGCGCTCAGAAACGTCAAGAAAGTTTTTTAATCATTACGAAATTTTAAAATTTGATTTCTTCAAAAGTCAGACAATAAAAGAAGACATTTTTATTGAATTTTTACTGTATTTAGTGAAATATTTAGCTGTTTATCGCTCTGGAGGTGAAATAGACCGCATAACAAAATGTGTAATGATTATTGACGTTAAATGGCGTCTCTTAGTGTGGCAATAAAAATAATAAATTGGCAATTATTCTAGTTTTAATCTACAATTTGGCGTCTATTCCCATTTGATATTACAATGAATCAAACGGCAGGTAATAAGGTGGAAATTTTAAAGCTATAAAGCTGACGGTTCACATCATACTTACTAGTCATTTTTGGACATCAACTATAGTAGGGCGAAGTACCGCCAACCACAAAAAACTTCTTTAGGTGAAGTATAACTGCTCTATATGTCTTAATTCACAGTTACTAGTAGATTCAGGGGCCCTATTCCGTCTATAGAGGCGATGCCATCTTTTTGCCATTACAGACGTTCTATTGGATGGACAGCTTCAATTACCATATTGATACCTATAAGGCCATGAAAGCTATCCTTCGATTAGAACTACCGTGATTGCAAAACGGATATATTACTGCGAATAGATATTGCTAAGGTAGAAATACTTATGTCATAAGCTAAGGCGAAAAGTCAAAAGGCAAAGATCGTTAGTTGGGTAACATAGACGAAACCATGAGCAAACGCTGGTGATTTATAATAAGAAAGTTAGAACAGATTTCAATTATGCGAACGGAATTCCGGAAGGCATGTCTTTAAGTAGATCAAAATAATAATTTGTTGTGATGGAACAAGTATTAAAATTTTGTCGTGAATATTGTAATACTAATATGTTAAAAAATTCCAACAATTTTGTTTATAATTAGCAACATGGAACATCCGTGTATTAAGTACATACAGTAGGCATTAATATTAATGTTTTTATAGATTGTTGATAAATAGGTATTTATATTCGCCCTTAAATAAAGCAGACAAAGTAGAAATTGTTACCTGGACAATGTTGGGCGACTAGGTTATTACCTTTTAACGATCACAAACAATAACCATAGACACATAAAACACTTACGTCTGACATGTTTATTGACCGTAAAAACTGCATATACAGCTTAAAGATTAATCACAGTTTAGCAAAATTCATCACCGATTCAAGTTAAACCCTGACCCCATTGCTACGATGCTTATCAAGATCGAAATCATCGATATCAGCCCAGTGACCAAGAAGTATATTCGCCGACCGCGCGGCAAAACTCCCCTAGTCTTCAGTTGGTATGACGACCGCGCGCCGGTAACACTGTCGCGCGTGTCATCCCCAACAACACGACAATTTAAAAAATATGAATTAAACACTGGCCGAATGGAAACCAAAAAATGACATTGACGCATTCAGTGTTCTAAATTTGAAAGTTTACGCGCCAATCGAGATGCATTCGACGGAGCGCGAGTCCGCGGGATTGCGACGCGTTTGTTGACAGTTCGAAATTCAAATAACATTTAAATAGTTTTTAGTGTTTGTGTATTTCAGTGTTTTGTGTGCTCAATTTTTGTATTAAGTGTGGTAAGATAAATAGGACGAAGTGATTGGTTGTTTCTAACTATCCTGCATATATGTTGCGGTATGTTACTATTCCAAAGTTTATTTGATAAAACACGCACGACGAACAATGTCACAGCGTATCGACTTATTTTAATTACTGTCCGTGACTTTGAAACTGAAAAGTTCTATTAGGAGACTTCAAGGTTCCCATGTTATTTTTCAACGTAAAAACAAATTATTCTAGTGTTAAAATAACACATTATCTAAAACACTAGTATTTTTGATTAACGTTATATTGAATTAGGTACAGGTTTTTAACAAGATTTTGAAATAATTACCGCTATGCCTAATCTATCAACGACAATTTCTTAGAGTTTTTTCCTATACTATACAATT
>NW_023593514.1:0-18808 GCF_014839805.1 Manduca sexta
AAGATAACAAAACCCGACACAAATCTAAAGCCTCGATTGATTTTGAGGTATCTTCCTGCGTTTTCAAAGTTAATTTTTTTAAAGTAGTGTTGAACAGCAATATTCTTAATGTAGAATGGCATTGAAACTACGCTGAACCCAACAGAAATATAATCGTTCTAAGTCTATTTGATTTTGAGAAGTTCCCTTCTACATCTTCTAGATGGTCCTAGGATATTAAAATGGTACTCACAAAAATAAAAACAGTTGAACATATACCCTCCTCTTTTGATGACGATTAAAAATAATGCTTTCTTAGTTTTCATTTTATTTAAATAATGAATTCTTACTTTTCATTTTGTTTATTCGTTTCCTGAATACGATTATTTATTGAAGTTAAACCAACTTATAAATTCAATTAGCCAAATCAGGATCAAAATTGTATAGAATTTAGACTAATTCGCTGAAATTGCAGCGAGTAGAAATGAGGGTCGAAGCCATCCGCAGAGTAATTTAAATAATCCTTTCATAATGAACTCACATTGAGCGAAAATTATATTATTAGCAAAAGGTTGCTAGTGGCAGAATATTGCTATCCGTAGTTGGTTGGTGGTAGGATATATTTTATATCTGCCCGGATAGCGAACACCGTATACCAGTCGTCATAGTGGCTCACGTATGTGTCGCGTTCCGGGATTAGCCTATGTATATCCAGTTCTAACAGGCCGGCATAATTGGGTCGACTGTCAAGGGATAATCATCTCTCGTCAGTCGACATTCTATTGGACCTCTCTTCACGTATCAGGTGCAGTGGGGTCTATTAGCCTATAATAAAATAATACCGCCAGGATATCAACCACCAAACATAAGATGTAAAACCTATAGAGATTGAAAATGTAGTGGTCAACGTGATTTGCATTCCAAGTTCAGCTTGTCTACCTTCGAACAGGCCGGCATAATTGTGTCAACTGTCAATAAACATTTCTCGCCAGTCGATACTGTATCTAGACTCCAGTATATTATCTATCAAGAGCAGAATACCAGTTTATGTAATGATAAAAGAAATAGAATAAAATGTCACATACCCTACAAAAACAGGAAAAGTATTGAATAATTTAACTTAAATACACGACAAACAGAGTCCAATAAAAATAATCATCGTCGTTGTAAAAGAGAATGCCTTTTGAATATTGTAATACGTCCAATCATTACATAAATCGAATTTGGTGACCAGAAACGCGTAATACAAAACATAAAATGCACTGGCTTCGATCCAACTGACTCCATTGTATATTTGGCCTGGATCCTGCATTGTAAATAAAAGTTAAGACGGTGCCATACTGAATGTTGGCGGCAAATGTTGGATCAATGTTTGACGATATTGTGCAAGTATTTGCAAGGTATGACGTCACACTTGCCATAATAATGGTTAGTGACAAATGTTGGATCAATGTCTGACGATTTTGTACAAGCATTTGCAAGGTATGACGTCACACTTGCCATACTGATGGTTGACGACAAATGTTGGATCAATGTTTGACGATATTGTGCAAGTATTTGCAAGGCATGACGACACACTTGTTAAGTTCCAAACTGCATTATTTCACTATATGCAAGTATACGTTTACGTTTCCACTACTTAAACTTTGTTCGTAACCTATTCCTTAAGTATTGTACACATCTTGGGATTGACAAAACCACCGATTTCTAATTGTATTTTCGTTAAAGGGGTATTCAAAATACACATACAATATTAGTTATGTATTACTGCCCTACTGCTGGGCACTAGCCTCATCTCCTACTGAGAGGGAGGCCTTAGTCCGCAATGCTGGCCTAGTTCGGATTGGCACACTTCACATACCCTTTAAATGTTTATAGAGAACTTTTTAGGTATGCAAGTTTTCTCAAGGTGTGTTCCTTCACTGTTAAAGCAAGCGATAATTCACAAAGAATACACTCATAACTTTATAAAAGTCGGAGGTGCATGCCCTTGGGTTTTGAAACTGCGGACATTCGTCTCGGCAGTCCGTTGCAATACCAACTGGACTGTCGCCGTCTATACATTGGCTTTACACGCAGGAAATTTTCAGACTACGGCTTAATTTTAATAATAGACAAAGACATACTGATTCAGATGCTGCAGAAATCGCACTGAAATACAGCAGTGCTCGCACACTGTGGCTTAGTAACAAAAAAGTCAAAAATGTAACTACTAATTTAGAAATACCTAACATATAGATATGGTGTTAACCTTAATAATATATTTAATATACTGTCAAAAACTAATTAGAAACAATCCTTTGTTATTTTACGAGATCTAGTTACTACGAAAATATTTAGAATCATTTAGATACTAACTACTATCTAAACGATAACTAATAATATAAATTCTAATTAAACAGGCACGTTCAAAGGAGTCTTTTTGGAATACTTAGCACCAATAATTAGGACCCAAATATTCCGTAACCTGCTCTTGTTTCTTAAGAATATCATTGCTGTTTCCTCTTTTGTTAGGTATTGCTCGCGGCTTCGCCTTCGTAAAAGGCTTTCCTGCTACAAAAGTAACTTAAATACAATAGTGATATATCTAAAAATCAAATAAATAAATCTAATATATTGTTACGCGCCGCTCTCTTATCCGATGACATCGGGCATTTCCGGAAATATTCGGCTGCGCAGGCAGGCTGGCAGAAGAGAAATTATGTCACGCGGCGACTATTCTATTATTCTCTCTGGTTGCACAAAGTCAAAAATGGACTAAAATGGTATTCTGTAAATATTGCGAATATAATATATAAATGTGACTGGGTTTTTCCATCTTAAAAATTACTCAGTCGCAGCTCGGAGTCAGGAAGTTGGCGGTGTGATACCAACGTGCCTCAGAAAGCACGTAAAGCCGTTGGTCCTGCGCCTGATCTCTTAACGGTAATGTCGGCTTGCCGTCTCGACGAACTATGAGAGTGAAGGAACAGAGAGTGCACCTGTGTATTACGCACACACTTGTGCACATAATAGGTATATCCTGCGTATCTGGCTGATGTCCGTTGAGATTAGCCGCCGTGGCCGAAATTCGGCTAGGAGGGATTCATTCATTCATTTAATATTGTAAAAAGCGTTTCGTTACGCTACGGGAGCAAATTCTGGGAGAAAAAGTGGCCTAATGTTAATCTAGGACATGGTCTATCCGCGTGCTATATATCCAAAACCCGTTCAGCAGTTTTTGCATTTACTTCAAACTTCCAAACAAAATCGCTGCGTCTGTCTGAACGCGATAACCTCAAAAAGTAAAACCGAACACATTTCGATGAAATTTGGTACAAAGATAGTTTGAGACCCTGAGAAGGACGTAGACTACTTTTATCTCTTAAAATATATATTGGGACGTTAATCTAGGAAAAACTTTCACGCAAACGAGGCTCGGAGCCAAAAATAATAACAAAAACTAAACTCAAGTAATCGAGTAGTGAATAAATCATCCAAAAGTAAATTAAACCAAAGTTTTTGCGCCAACTAATTCATCAAGGAGGCTGGATGACTGGCATTATGGAGACAATGACTTTGCATGGCTGATCGATCAATGATCATCCAGATAAAAATAACCATAATAAATAAATAAGCATATGGTATATAGCACGTAGCATAGAGTATTGCCAAATTTAAACTGAAGGTGTGTTTTTAGTACGGAAAGGAATTATTACAAAAAATATATATTAAAAATTGTTTTCTCCAAATATAATTTGTTCATAGAAAAAAGAGGTTAATACATAAAGTAAGAGATACCATGCATTTAAAAAAATATTGAATTAATAAGAGAAGCGACGTCTTTTATACTTTTCTAAGTAAATTTTAACAAAACCAAAAACATTGCAGTTAAATTCAAATCTTAACTATGAAAACGTAGAATAATAAGACAATACCAACAACAAATTTCGAAACCTTGGGCAATATCTGACCAACATAAGTTACCAATCTTTAATACCAACTTTGCCAACGTTGGAACAGTGGTTGGGCCAACATGACGACCCACGACCGCGAGTATGGCTCTCGCCTTATTGTATGACTATGACATAGATGCTGTTTTAAGATTAAAAGATCTTATTTGAGGTTCCACTTACTTTGTCACCATAAATTTATTCACGCATGTAGACATTTTTACTAAATATTATAGATAACGCCTTTTTCACAAAATTCAAACACAAGTATAATTTCCCAGTTAACGTATTAAACGCTTTAAATAGAGTCTTCTACAAATTTTGAAAAATAAAACGGCAGTTGACAAAATGGCGATCTGATTTTATAGTCTCTTTTTGTTTTGTATCTGTTATTACTCGACATTGGCAAAATCATCGATAAATAAATGGTGGCAGCCATAATATAAAAGCAGAAGAAAACGGTTAATCAATCTATAAATAACTAGTTGACCCGACAGACGTTGTCTCGTCTTAACTATGAATTTGTAGCGCGCATTATGTCAATCGCTAACGGTTATTTCAAACAATTGATATTTTCGTTTCGTTTCGTTAAGTATATAAAATTAATATTTTCGTTGTTTTCTTAAATTTTCTAATTTTCCGCGCAATTTTTTGAATTTTTCTTTCATGAGAACCTTCTCCTGACAATAACAAACATAACAAAAAAAAATAGTGAAATCGGTCCAGCGGTTCACGCGTGATGGCGTGACCAAGGAAAATAGGGATTCATTTTTATGTATATAGATAATTTCATATAGCCTGCCTCGAAATAAGCCATCTAACATGAAAAGAATTTAAAAGGCTGCAGTCTTCGAAACGTCAGGAGAAAATCATAATATAAAAATCGCGATAAAGTTCATTATTTCAATGACTAATCGTGTAAACTGTAAACATAATTTCAGATGTTTACATGATTAGACACTTAAATAAAGAAATTTATCGCGTCAATATTCAATTGACTCTTAAAGCATTTGTAATCACTATTGTGTTCCTGATTAAAATTCCATTCGAACCCGTAGTTTCTGAGGTTAGCGTGTTCAAATAAACTTCTCAGCTTTATATAATAGTATAGATTTAACATGTAATGTCCTAGAGTGAGGAACACAATGCAATATTGTTTCTTAAGGGTGTTCTCACTATAAGCAAGCGACTTGCTCGTATCTGTTATACGAGCAAATTGCTCGTAATTCAATAACCTTGACCGATAAGTCCATGCAACTTTAAACTAACGAACCTCGTATTTTTATGTAAGAGAAGTATTAGTCATTAACTATAGTCGTAGCACGATGCGCTATTGACCCTAACGGGTCCGGAATGTCAATTAGTGACCCCGGCCGGCCGAATTGTGGACCTCGGGAATTATGTGAAGGTGGACTGAACAGGATATTGGTGTGTATGTATGTAGTGCTAAGTTGCCTTCGAATTTACTTAATTTGTTTCCAAATGTTATGTACGTGAAGAACTTCGTGCCCCTTTTATTTTTATTTCTAACTTAAAATGTTATATTAGTGATCCTAAGTGTTATTCAGAATAATAATAATAATTATTCGTATTAATTGTTTTGACGCATAAATGCAGTTTTGTTCGCCTACGTGATAAATAAAATATTTTATTTTATTTAAAGCAGATTGCGAGCACGGTGATATTTCACACGATTTAAATTCATATACGGCTGTGTTCAATTAACGATTCTAATCTTAATCTTAAATGCGACCCTAAATAAAAATAAGTAAGTAATTTGTAAACATGTTTAACATCATGATTTCTTATGTTTACGCGAATGTTAGACATTAGAATTAAACTATTTTTCGGTTTTTATCGAGGTTTTTATATTTTTGTTGGATGACCAACAACACCTTAGACCCCCTTGTTACCATGATGGCTGCAGTCTTCGAAATGACGGGAGAAAATTAGGATATAAAAACCGCTTCTTCATCCCCTATATTCTTCTACTGAGAGGATTTAGGTGTTATTCCACCACGCTGCCCTAGTTGAAGTTGGCAAATTTCGAAACCTTAGAAATTCTCATGAAGAACGTTGTTATGAAGCTATCCTCACGATGTTTGCCTTCACCGTTAAAGCCAGCGAGAATCCACAAAGAATACACATAACTTTTTAGAAAACTCAGAATCTTTGGACCTTCGTCGCTGCAGTCTATTCGACTTCCAAATAGGTAATCGCGGTGTACAATTTGTAATAAAAATACGTACTAGAAATATAAATTTTATTTGCAATAATAAAGTTACAAATATTTGCCACTTCATTACAAACTGTAATCAGACTGTTTTGAACTAAAGTTTTAATTGAAGAGTTTCAAAGTTTCAGATTCCATAGAGTTAACTCAATATTGTGAAATATTATTTTTACAAGCTTGGATATAATTTAAATGGTCTCTAGTACAAAGAGAAAGTTTTTTTGCTTAAATCAATATGTATGCGTTGAAAATACTATCAATACAAAGACATTAAACAGTATAGTTAGTTATATACAGACATCAGGAGCAAATTTGGGCTCCAAAAGTTATTACCATAGAAGTATATTCTATAGACACGAACGTCCATATAACTATTTGTTCACTTAAACAACAAATAATTTGACTTATTTGACTAATATTTTTTATTTAAATCCAGGTTTACAATTAGACTCGAGTTCTTATATCATGAGCGCCACTCCGTACACAACCACAAGCTGTCAATATAGATCATACTAAAGTCAGTTTGAATGGATTGCAGTTCAATTCAATTGAACACAGTGAAAGTTCGGAACGCCAAATCTAGTACGTAGTACATATATATCAATACTTATACCAAATGGTAATAAGTCGTTGTCGTATTTGAAATGTCCGTGGAACTAGATGTAACAATTTCCTTAGATATTAATACAAAAGTAACATATTAACATAAAATTCGCTAATATACCCATTAAAGACGTGCAAATTACGATATGGAAAAATATAAAGTATTTTACATTGGTGTTATGCTATTTCACGGTAGATTGTGTAACCATCGCATGAGCGCAAATATTTTATGACAATCTTCCCATTGTCCGCTCTATAATATAATCTAAGACCTCCTTGTGTCGATATTACATAAATATAAAATATGAAAGTACTTATTAATATATCTAAGTACATTTTTAATACAAGCTAACATAAATATCACATTATTTTTAGTTACCAAAGGAAATAAATGGAAAACCATTTCAAGTCTTTATTATTTAAATAAATACCATAATTTACTATGAATCTACCATATGTATTCTTAATTTATTAGTTTTTGCTCTGGCAATACTAGGAGCTTTTTTTAATTTCCTCTCTACAACACTAGCAACTCTGCATTTCGAGTAATTTGGCAACAAATAATACAACTTATCATCTTCTTTGTCGTAATAAACAACATTGTTATTCGCATCGAAAACGAATTTTATCGGTGTGCCGTTCGCAAAAGCGCCAACTTCAGTTAAACGGTCAGTTTTATAGTTTAATTTATACAAACCTCGACTAGCTGATTGTAGAAAATAAACATTGTCGAAAATATCCACGGACAAAACAAACGCTTCGTTAGTCACAACACTAGGTATTTTTCGCTCAGTTTATATCGATATATTTTAGCATCACTCATAAAGTACACGTCATTATGCTTATCGATTACAAAGTTATCGATACTGTAATTCGACAAGGCTTTAATACTTTTACTTTTATGGTTCCCGTACGTGTAAAGTCCCTTTTTTCTGAAAGCTGTGTAGTAAATTTTGCCCTTGTATTGCAAATGCCAGATAGTTTCGTCCCTTAAACCAAATTCAATTGTCTTGTTTTCAATTGGACTGTATTTGAAAATTCCCTGCACTCCGCCAATGTAAACATCTCTATTACTCTGATCCACAGTTCGAGCAAATGAAAAATCGATTCCAGGAACGATTTTGAATCGTATATCATCTAAATCGAATGCAGCTGTGTAATCGATTGATTGGGAGTTCTCATAGTGGAAATAAATAATGTTTTCAATTCTATCGATTGCTATTTGGCCGGAGATCTTGTTATCTTTGAAGACTGGTGATTTGGAGTAACAGGTGCCATCGAAGCAACCGTGGCAGTTGGTTTTCGCAACGGCTGCGGATAAAATCGATGACAAAACAAAAAACTGGAGCATTTTCTGAAAAATAAAAAATAGTTGAATTTAGAAACATTGCACAGGATAATTAATTTAGCTTTTATTTCAGAAAGTATTAAGACGAGCATATTAGTCACATTGTGCATATTGTAAAAACAAAATCCCCCGCCACAGCTGTCTGAACGCACTAAACTCAAAACTACCGAACCAATTTTCATAAAATTTGCTATGGAGATAGTTGGAGACCCTAGGAAGGGCATTGGTTAGTTTTAATCCACGAAACACGTTCACGCAAGCGAAGTCGCGAGCAAAATCTAGTTCAGTTATAAACATGTAGTCTTAATTCTAACGCAATCTAAGAGTTAACAACTTTTAAGAGCTTAGGTCACTACAATCTCTGGAACGAAAGGACTAGATCCTAGGTCATCTAAATGTATTTTGAGCTCCAGACCGTTTTTATGAATTCACAATAAAATGCTGGCTGGGCCTGGTAGTATGATATATTTTATATCCGTCTGGAGAGCGACCACCGCACACAATGTGTTAAAATTCGCTATAATGGTCCACGTAAGTATGTCGCGTTACGGGATCAGCCTGTGTTATCCGATTTCAACACGCCGGCATACTTGTAGCGACTGTCAAGTGATAATCATACTCGTCAGTCGACATTCTATTAAAACCCACTCCACTTACCATCAGGTGTAGTGCGGTCACTTTGCTGAGCCCGATCAAAACAAAATATTAGATTTATGTATTTATTATGACACACACACAAACAATAAGAAAAAATTAAAAAAAAATCAACACCTTTGATTATATGTTAACTACTTATAGTAGACTGTTATAAAGGTTTTTTCTATTGGATATAAGGTCTACTGTCTTCAACCAGGACCCTGGACTAGCTCAAAGCTCAAAAAGGCCTTATGTAAATGAGTGACTAATTAGGATGACAAAATACCGCCACGTGATAAATAAATTTAGAGTTCAATTTCCTTTAAAACTGTTATTTTGCTACACAAACGATTCAAGTGTTTACTATCTCCAAGGTTGTTTGAAGACATCGCGGCCGCCATGACTGAAATAATAAGTAGGCTTAAATTGACTCCTAGCTGTCTCGGAAAAACATTAGGACATTAGGATTATTTTCCATATATTTTTAAGTTAGTTTAATATTGTCATGGAAAATATTTTTTAGCATACTAAGGACTTGTTTATTTTTATTGCTTTGAATGACGGGACGAGCTTGTCGTTCGTCTGATGGTTAGCGATACGACCGCCCAAAACAGTAGAAACACCATCCAACTGCCAACACCTTGAATTACAAAGTATTGTTTGGTATTCCACTGCGCTCGCCATACTGAGATATGAGATGTTAAGTCTTATTATATCCAGTAGTTACACTGGCTACAATGTCCTTCAAACCGGAACACCATAGTAACTACACAACGCTGCTTGGCAGCAGAAATAGACATTGAGTGGAACCTACCCAGACACTCACATATGAGAGACCAACCACCAATAGGTATAACATGAGAATGTCTTAACTAACAACAAATATGTTCACATACTTATACGGTAGTATGTTTGTAACAATTATTCATTCAGTTTCCATATAACTTTTGAATCTAACTTGTAAAATAAAAAAAGAGAAAACCAAAATAAAATCAGAGGTGTGTGCCCTTGGGATTTAATCCTGCGGACATTCGTCTCGGCAGTCCGTTCCACAACCAACTAGACTATCGTCTCTTTTAAGGACCCATCCATCAAGTTATAATTATACCTGATTAACTCAAATTAATATTATAAGAGAAACATTTTTCGCACAAACTTAAATTAATAATAAAAGAGGAAGATTTATTACGCAAAAGTAGACCTTATGTAAGAATGAAGGAACCGGTTAACACTTATCGTAGGAACTATAACCTAACCTAAAAGGTTGACCTTATCGGTCCCATAAATAGGAAACAAACTTAGTTGTAATTCACGGTCAGTATATGCTACTATCTTACAAAACAAACACATGACGCATTTATTCCGGAAGGGATATGCAAAGGCGTAAACAAAGCCGAGTGAGTTCCGTCCCATGATATGATAGAGGGCGAGGCTATTACCAAATCTGGTAATTTTCAGACTCAGGGCTGAAAATGAGCAGAAAAACCCAAATATCACTTTGCCCGGCTCGGAATTCAAACCCAGGGGGCCAGGACGTCAAAGCGCTGCCGTACCGCATTCAGTACAACTAAGCCATCGGGTCAGCTACTATCAATAACATAATTACTCATAAACTGATTACTTAATCGAGCACGCAATGGTCAACGTATGAACCCCGGAGTTCTCAAAGTTCTGTTGCCTAAAATAGATATGCCCACACCAATCTTCTTCAATCCAAGAAAGAGAAAGCCGCGGCTCTCCAAATATCCTAATCAGGGGTGGAGCTACCGCGTTACCAGCGTTATCAGTGCTACGGCGCTCCCAAGCTTTGGGGCCTCTTGGCCCACACTTACATTAAACTAAGCAGGCACCTAAAATTTCGCACTGCCCTGAAGAGCCCCCAACAAATATAGATAAAAGGCCCCTGTATGACAAGCTACGCTACTGATCCTGATATTATGAAAGTGAATTTGTTTATTTGTTACACCTACACGCTTTTACTACTCAAACCGATGGTCAAGGAATTTGGATACGATGTCAAGGACATATGGACATACGTTACTTTTCAATCAGAAAAAATATTGTTCCTGCGGGATAGAACTTGATTGACCACTCTACAATAATGCCCCCTTTTAATAAAGTCATGCCTCCCTAGAAGATCGCCCTCTCTCTTCCTTATTTAAAAAACAATGTATGAACCTATTCAAACATAATCCTAATAATATAAATACGTGAAAAGTGGGTACCCTACTTGCGCTTCTGTCTACCCCTTCCGGGACAAATGTGTGATGTGTATTTGTTTAATATAAAAAGGCATGTCGAACGAATCTACGCCACACCAGTTGCCATAGAAACAGTTTTAAAATGCACATAAATTTCTAACAAAAATACTAAAATTTGTGTTCACGTTCGTAAAGTGGTAGGCAGTGACGCAACTGACTAACGTACAGCTTGCGAAGTTTATTCATGAAAAATATCGGCCCATACCCAAGCTACAAAATTATGCGTGACAGCTTTTGAATAGATAAATTCAAACGCTATTCTTATATTAAATAACATATAAATATATATAATAATATCAGCCTTGTACTGTATACTGTCCTACTGCTGGGTATGGGCCTTCTCTACTACTGAGACGGAATTCTAAGTCCACCAGCTGGCCTAATGCGGATTGGCATACTTAACATCTCCTTAAATTTTTTACTGAGTACTTCTCAGGTATGCAGCCATGCACCTCTGTGTGTGCCCTTAAAATGTGAACCTGTGGACATTCGTCTCCGCAGTCCATTCCACTCTCAACTAGGCTATAATTTTAATAATCTCATTTAATTACTTAATTCCTCAACTAGGCCATCGCCTCGTTAATAATCTCACTGGATTCAAAATGATTTTACAGTGAAATTAAACTAATTTTCGGATTCTATCGCGGTGCTGGTATTTTATTTTCTCCCGACGTTTCGAAGACTTTGCAGCCTTCATGGTCACGGGGGGGGCTGAGGTGTTATTCATCCGTAAAGTCAAAGTTACAATATCTACCTACATTTTACAATTATACAACTTTTTTAAATTTTTTTAAAATTTTAGCTGTTGGTAAAAGCTTTAGCTTTGGCTGGTTGGTAAGCAACAAAATTTAAAAAAGTTGTATAATTGTAAAATGTAGGTAGATATTGTAACTTTGACTTTACGGATGAATAACACCTCAGTCCCCCCCGTGACCATGAAGGCTGCAAAGTCTTCGAAACGTCGGGAGAAAATAAAATACCAGCACCGCGATAGAATCCGAAAATTAGTTTAATTTCAATGTCTAACATTCGCGTAAACATAAGAAATCATTATGATTTTACAGTATAAAAACATATATTTAAAATGTTTCGTAGTTGGGGTGGGCGGCACTTTTAAGACAGCAAAATGAGAAAAATAAAAGCTTTAACTTTTTTACTTTTGTCGCTGTACCAGTTGCTGGATGACCTTATTTGTTGAAGTGGCCTTTTTTGCACTCGCCGGTCGCCCGGTCCCTTAGAGCGGCAAAAATCACTAAGCTACTGATTTAAATAGTATCCAAATAAATATTACTTACATATTAAATTGAAATCCTTTAAAAACAATTGCACTATCACAGAACTATTTGTTAAAATCCAAAAATAAATTTCTTATGGAGCAAGAATTTACCGACTTTCGCTTCCTATTACCAACCGTTGAATGAATTAATTAATATACGAAAACACGGAATGATTTATCATTATAATATCGGCATTCAAGACCAAAGTTCAACGGCTTGATAACTTACTTGAACAGTTTGTTATTGTATTGCACGTCGTAATTTCCAGAAAAAATAAACATGTTAAGATAAGGAACGACATAAACAATTCTATATGACTAATGATTTATTACGTTTACGCGAATGTCACTATATCGAAATAAAAGTAGTTTTCGGATATTATACATATAATAAGGAGCGAACTAGTTTGTGAAGAGGCGTGGCCTACGTGACGTCACAGTAGTTGTGGAAGGGAGTAGGGAGAGCTCGAGCGAGCGCCTGCGCCAGTGCGGACTCACTTTGCCGTTGGCATTCGGACGAGACAGTCGTTGCATTATAGTGTTGAATTTCTGCTAGTAATAATAATTTAATGATAATTTGTAATTCATCAAAGATTAAGATTACACTTGTAATAGTTTGTATTTTTTAAATATAATCGGTTCAAATTCCTAAGTTCAGAAGTGGGATTCGTTGCTCACTCTTAGAATTCTTTTAGACTTTAACTATCAGTGCATACTTTTTGTGACAATGGCGGATAAATCAAAACGAAGAAGCTGCAGGCAAAATCGACCATCTATTCCTGTTTTGGAATAACAGCTTCAAGCAATCGTGGATCGCTTGAACGCTTTGGAAGATCGGCGCGTGAGCACTGACAATGAGGTAGCGGGTCCATCGACCGAGCGGCACATGTTGGTGCCCGATACTGTTACTGTGCCGGTGCCTGAACCCGTTACTGTGCCGGTGCCGCCGACGCTGTTGAGTGAACCAATGGGCGCGCTGGCTGTGCCTTCCAGCGGCGCTTCCTGTGCGGCAAGTTCAGAGGTACCGAACGACGATCACCGCCGCGCGACGGAGACGGTTATTAGTGAAGTAGCCGATAAGTTGGTAAACGCATTTAACGCAATGCCGGTAAGATCAAACCATATTTTCATACCAAATTTCGACCCGTCTTTACATGATTTTGATGTATGGTGTCGAGATGTTGATCATATGCGTTTATTAAATAAGTGGGACGATCGCGAGTGCTTATCGCGTATTGGTATGTGCTTAAAAGGTGATGCACGTCTTTGGCTTCACGAATGGGCTAGTAATGATCGTAGTTGGTCCAATTTTAAACGTGAGTTTAAAGCTTTGTGTCCCCGTCGTTTAGATTTTGCGAATATTTTATTTGATGTAATGAAAACAGATTCTGATAATTATTCTACCTATGCCGAGTATGCCCGGCGTTCTTTGTTACGTTTGCGCATAATCCATGGGTTAAGCGACGAGTTGATTTCGGCAATTGTCATCCGCGGAATAACAGATCCTCACATTCGTGCGGTTGCTACAAATTCTCACCTACCGCCGGATGACATAGTAAATTTCTTATCGATATATACAAAATCTATACAACCTACTATACCATTAGGCGACCGACCACGCGGTATGATTCGCAAAAATGAGTCTCAATTAAACATACGAAAGCGCGAGCATTCTAGTATAAAACCGAGATGTTTTTCTTGCGGTAATTTTGGTCATAAGCAGAATTCATGTACAAAACGAGTACGACCAGATGCCTCAACAAGTAATCTATCTAGAAATAATGCCAATAATTCAATGTTGAAGCGTGAACCTTGTTCATTTTGTAAGAAAATTGGCCATAAAGTGGATGATTGTTTTGCTAAACAACGTTCCGAATCACGCGGTAAGTCAGGCGTTAATTTTGTCGTGAGACCTCTAATATGTATAAGCAAAACGATATTGCGACCGCAGTAATTCAGGGTGTGCCTGTTGATATCTTAATTGATAGCGGATCGACAATTTCTTTGATATCTGAATCGGTTACAAAACATTTTCAATGTACACAGACACCATCATTCCGCGTACTGCGTGGTATAGGTAGCCAAGAGATAGAATCTACGTACTGTACTACTCTAACAGTTGAGTTTTCCGAGATTACCCTCGAAGTCGATTTTCATGTTGTAATGGATCGATACATGAATACACCAGTGATTATAGGCACTGATGTATTGAACAGAGATGGCGTTGTCTATACACGAACACGAGGCAAACAACTGCTTACGAGAACCAACACTGTATTGAAAATAGAATCTAATACATCATTGTTAGTTAACACCCCATTAGTTGGCAAGGATAGGGAGCGGTTGATGAAAATTCTCGAGAATTTTATGAATTATTTGATTGCTGGTACTGCCTCCACTACAGTTACAACTGGTACCATGCACATTCGCTTACATAAAGAAACCCCAGTAGTTTATAGACCTTATAAGATGTCCCATGACGAAAAATTGCGAGTAAGAGAGATTATTAAAGATTTGTTAAGCAAAGGCGTCATAAGAGAATCAGAATCAGAATTTTCCAGTCCTGTTCTTCTTGTTAAAAAGAAAGATGGTAGTGATAGACTTTGTGTGGACTTCCGGGTGTTAAATGCGAATACCGTGAAAGATCACTATCCATTACCTCTAATAGATGATCACATTGATCGTTTGGGTCAAGCTAAATATTTCACTAGCCTTGATATGGCTACCGGTTTTCACCAAATTAAAATGGATAATGATTCTATTCATCGCACGGGTTTCGTTACTCCGGAAGGACACTACGAGTATGTCAAGATGCCTTACGGCCTTGCGAACGCGCCCATAGTTTATCAGCGCATAATATCTAATACCCTGCGAACTTTTATAGACTCTGGTAAAGTTTGCGTCTATATTGACGATGTGCTAATACCTAGTCTTACCGTCGACGAGGGTTTACAAATCCTCCAAGAAGTTCTCATAACTCTAACTGACTCAGGATTCTCTCTTAATTTAAAGAAATGTAAGTTTCTTGCTACCGAAGTCGAATACTTAGGGCGAACAATCAGCAACGGTCAGGTAAGGCCGAGCGCGCATAAAGTAGAGGCTTTATTAAATTCGCGTGTACCAAGTAACGTAAAGAAGTACGTCAGTTCTTAGGTCTGGCAGGTTACTTTCGCCGATACATCCCCGCGTATTCTCAGATGACTGCATGTATTGCCAATTTAACTCGCAAGGGTGTCCAGTTCATATGGGGCAAGGATCAAGAAAAGGTACGAAAAGATATAATAGAGCGATTGACTAGTAAGCCAATTTTGGTTATTTTTGATCCCTTTCTGCCTACCGAGGTGCATACAGATGCCTCGGCGCACGGTTATGGTGCGGTTCTACTCCAAACGCATAAGGGTGAATTTAAACGACCTGTTGCTTACTTCAGCAAAGTCACTCAAGGTGCTGAACCTCGTTACCACTCGTATGAGTTGGAAACGTTGGCTGTCGTCAAGGCGTTACAACATTTTAGACATTATTTAATTGGAATTAAATTTAAAGTTGTAACAGATTGTAATGCGCTGAAGTTGACTCAGCGGAAGAAAGATTTACTGCCGAGAGTCGCTCGGTGGTGGATATTTTTGCAGGATTATGACTTTGAGCTTGAATATCGTAAGGGAGCTGCGTTATCTCATGCTGATTACTTTAGTCGAAATCCAGTAAACATTTGTGAAATACGTAAACCTCAAAACTGGGCTCAGATAGCGCAGGCCGCAGACGAAGAAGTGCAAAATTTGTTGCAAAAGCTCAGAGCCGGGGAAGTGGACTCCTCGCGATATGTTAATCGTAATGATGTACTTTATTACAAAATGGATGTAGTTGGTGAAAATCCACGTTTGCTGTGCTATATACCAAAAGGCCACCGCCTTAGTTTGTTGCGTGTGTTTCATGACGAACACCAGCACATTGGTGCAGAAAAGGTTGTTGAACTAATATTAAAACATTTTTGGTTTCCTGGATTAAGAAAGTTTGTACACAAGTATATACAACATTGTATTGTTTGTATTTCTCATAAAACTGTACCGCGTCAGCCTTTACAACCTATTGAATCATGGAACAAGCCTAACAAACCGTTTAATACAGTTCACACTGATGTTTTAGGGCCACTTCCAGATTCAAACGGTTTCAAATATGTTGTTATTAATGTAGACGCATTTACTAAGTATTGCCTTTTATATTCAATGCACAAACAAGATGCGAGCGAGTTAAAGAAAATTTTTGAAAACTCATTTTCACTCTTTGGTGCACCTAGACTTATAATTGCTGATCGTGGTCGCATGTATGAGAGTGCATTATTTGTTAATTGGGTTAAGGAATTGGGCTGTGAGATGCATTTCATTACTCCTGGAATGCATCAAAGCAATGGACAAGTTGAGCGGTATTGTCGCACGGTAGCAAATATGATTCGTGTAGAAGCAAATTTCAGACACGAAGAATGGTCAAATATTTTGTGGAAAATACAGCTCACCTTGAACATTACTGTACAAAAGTCGATTCGATGTTCGCCTTTAAATTTGTTAATTGGCATTGACTGTGCAACGCCGATCATACGGTCACTGGTGCGCGATGTGGCTTTGATGCCACAAGTCCAAATCGCGAATCGCTACGCGAACTCGCTCGACAACGTGCTTCTAGACTGTTGGACGAAAATCGCACTCGGCAAGATGCTCGTGTAAACGAAAGGCGAAAGGCCCCGCGTTCGTTTTGTATGGGCGACACGGTGTTTGTGCGTAAAACAAATCAAACTGCGGGCAAATTGGATTCTGGTATGCGTGGACCATACGTGGTCAAAAGAGTATTGCCACATGATCGATATGAATTGAAATTATTATCTGGCTCCTTTGGTAAAACTACGCAAGCCGCTGCCGAGTACATGGTGAAGTGGCATGGGGAGTGGACTCCCGATGTGTGTGCTACATTTTCGAGGATGACGATGACGAATTACAAGATAACGGAAATTCGCATACCGAACACCATGATGTGGAGGCAGATACAAACGTACCAGCCTTCGCACGCCAGACCATAGAGCCCCAGCAAGCATGTTCAGGTTCACAACACAGCTCTATTGCTCGCGAGGGCGCATCGCAGTCAGGAGAGGCCGAATAAGGAGCGAACTAGTTTGTGAAGAGGCGTGGCCTACGTGACGTCACAGTAGTTGTGGAAGGGAGTAGGAGAGCTCGAGCGAGCGCCTACGCCAGTGCGGACTCACTTTGCCGTTGGCATTCGGACGAGACAGTCGTTGCATTATAGTGTTGAATTTCTGCTAGTAATAATAATTTAATGATAATTTGTAATTCATCAAAGATTAAGATTACACTTGTAATAGTTTGTATTTTTTAAATAAAATCGGTTCAAATTCCTAAGTATATATTTTTAAAGAAATTGGAAACTTTTGCGAACCTTTTCTTCCTTATTTCATTATTATTATTATTATTACATATTGTTTTATTTTATTTTTATTTTTGTCCTCCGTCACGTCATCTCAAACAAACGGTCCAACGGAAGATCAGCGCTGGCTTCACTGTCAGCATGTTGCTGAGTTGGTGCCTTTTGTGACAAACATAGTTTTAAGTTTTTTGTCGTTTCGTTTGTTTGTCTGTTATGTTTATGTAACTTGTGTTTGTTGCAAAATAAATTTCTTTTCTTTCTTTCTTTCTAATTTTCATCCGACATTTCAATAACCTAAACAATTTAAAATTTTGTATAATTGTAAAATGTAGGTAGATATTGGTGATTCGGATGAAGTGGTCATCGAAACGTCGCGTTGGGAGATAATTATAACATAAAACCTGCAATAAAATACTAAAAATAGTTTTATTTTAATGTCCAACGTACGGGGAAACATAAGAAATTATTATAGAAACCTACCCTATTTATAGTGCCCGTATAAAAAAATAATTTGTGCCAAGTAGTAAGCAACGATAGCCTAGTTGATTGTGAAACGGACTGCCGAGACGAATGTCCGCAGGTTCAAATCCCATGGGCAAACACCTCTGACTTTTCAAAAAAAATATGTGTGTATTCTTTGTGAATTATCGCTTGCTTTAACGGTGAAGGAAAACATCGTGAGGAAACCTGCATGCCCGAGAAATTGTCTATAGGAATTTTCCAGGGTGTGTGAAATCGACGAATCCGCACTAAGCCCGCGTGGTGGAGTAGGGCCTAATCCCTCTCAGTAGTCACTAGGTACTAGGTAGTAGTGGAGGCCCGTGCCCAACAGTAGGACAGTATATAATACAGGGCTGATATTATATTATTATTAAATAGTTCTCACATGCGAACACGTGTCTGTGTAGGTCCGGAATGTCTATTTCTACTGTCAACCAACATTGTAATGTGTTACGGTTTGAAGAACATTATAACCAGTGCATTATAGACTTTATGAGACTTATGCAATGTTTCATAAATCTAGAACGTGTTACTTCTTATGGGCAGTCGTGATGCTTCGCCCTTGATTTTTTGTAATATACCACTAATTTGTGCGGCTTGTAATGGCTG
>NW_023593515.1:0-22321 GCF_014839805.1 Manduca sexta
ACTAGGCGAGTTGGATTTAGCCGAATTAGCCCTCGCGGATTTGAACAAAACATCACCTAACTTCATGTTGGACGAATTCAAAGTTATCGATTTTGCAACACTAATGGTGTATCGAAAGAATATCAAGAAAGCTTTCGATTTGATTAACGAGGAGTCTAAGAGAAGGTATGAGATTTATTTTTAATTTTGGATTTGATACAGCAGAGTATTCACAGTTCAGGCCCCAGACTGAGCAATGAGAATTTAGAGAAATATATTTTAACTCGAATCATGTCTTTGAAGGATAGTAATTACAACATCTGCAACATTTTACTAATTGTATTTCCCTTAACTCTTTTAAGTTATATTGACTCCGACTCATTATGTAATATATTTCGCTGACAACGCAAACGCAACAGCAAAACTGCTGTCTCGCGATGTTTTCCTACAGTACAAAGGTATACCCTACAATCAGTTCTTGACCGTAGTGTAACTTCTGAGTTGCAGGCGTGTGGTGGGAGGTCGCGGGTTGGCCATGAACTGTTGGCGGCTGCTCGACGCCACGGCGGCGCACGGGCGCTGCAAGATGTCCGCAAGATGTTCGAGTTACTGACCTCGCAGAGGTATTGTAAGCTCGACTCCAACGCTTGCTGGGACCTTTGATACGCGCCCATTTAAAACAGTAAGTATTGTATTTTGTATTAGTTTTTGATCGTAGGTTTGCCCATGTGGTAGTAGGTGTGGTAGTAGTACCTTATTGGTTTGAAACCCTTACTGTGATTTGTATTGGGATGAATAATAGTACTATGTGATAATGTAAAGTTACGTTTATCTCTGTGCCTATTTTTTAATAAATCCATTATTAGATATGTGCAAAAGTTTAAACAAACATCCAATAATTATCACATTTATAATATTAATAGGAAGTAGAATTTTCTGATGATTATCGATAATGATTAATCGATAGAGGTCGATTTTGTAATCGATTTTTTTGCTGAACGGCATTAACAATTGGTTACAGGTAACAAGAGCAAAAATCTCATGATTAATCCTTAATAAATCCTGTTTCTAAATGATTACTGTAAATCGATTTGCGAATTAATATATTATAATTTGTTACGCTGTGATAGAAAACCGACTATTGACAAATCGTATGCACAGTAGATCTAATGATACAATCTAAAAATACCAACATATGTCGTTATAGAATTTAAATTCACTAATTCTGTATTTTGTTAATATTTTCTTTCTTAGCGATAATCTCCAAGAAGCGGTACAAGAGTTTGTACGTCTCGCGAATAAATATAACAAAACGCCTCTAAAACATGAGCTATTGTGCAAAATACTGCAGACCATGAACGATGGACAATCTGAAGACAATTTCCTCACAAACGAGAGGTCCAATGGAAGACTGAACAAATTAGCACAGACTATATTAAACATCGATAAGAAAGTCCACGGCCCCGGCGATGTACAGGTAAACTATCAACTAATAATAAAACATAATAATCATAAAACGTCATTTTGAACATTATAAATATTAAAACAAAATTATAATGGGAAAAAAAATGCTCGTATAACGTTATTTTGAGTATTATAAAAATAAAAATTAATTTTAAAATAATGTGGAGTGGCTGGACCATAGACTGGCTTTAGCCATGTCATGTCACCATTTCAAAAAAATGCGACTATAGATTAAAAATGTGTAGTTTCATTCATTGTGAATTACTCATAGTGATTTAGTGCCGTCCCTCAGAAACCTCCGCGTAATGAAATAGTCCTATGCCGTCTATAATATCATGGAGTAGTTAGATTACATTTTCCTGTGGTTTTTTTTTTTTTGATAAGCTAAATTTAGACTATCAAGTTCTCTGCAAAGCATTCACGCAAGAACTCCCAGATGTGTTCATACTACTGGCAATATGTCGATAATTCTATACACATGCGACATTGCTAATCTAAACACAACCTTAGTTTATGAATATTAGCGTAACATATTGCATAATTCAACCGTAACAACTATTTTTATTATCAGCTGACACTAATAGCAGCGCTAGCAGAAGTCGGATACAAGAAGACGCTTCGCAAGCTGTTTCTAGATCCGACAGTAAAGTTCCACCCAGACGCGTTATCACGAAGATGCGAGCGATTCGCAGATGAGAAAAAAGTGAATGCGTTGGAGACGATAGCCATGTGTGCGAAGGACCTTCGCCATATCGACGTCGATGAGATATACGAGCTTATATTAGATATACACCGTGAGTGACTATTATTTGCGAAATTTATTAATAACTTCTCCGGTGGCCTAGTTGTATTGCGTGTTACGACTCCGCTCTGGGACTGGATTTTAAATCCAATGTCTGGCAAAATGATGAATTCTTCTCAGTATTAGCCAGGGGTCTGGATATTTTGCACGACCCCGATTCAGTCCTATGATGAATTAGAGTGAATTCACCATATTGAATGCACTCCAATTCATCATAGGACGGAATTCACATGGTGGAAAGGATAACTATAGCATCGACACACATTATAGATACTGCGTGTTAATAATCTAGTTGGCTATCTACAATTAAAACCTAACTGTGCACCAATCAAACCAAATAAAAGTGGATGTTGTGATAATATGTTAGTCTGATTGGTCAATTCTCGATCGGACATCGTTCAAGATCGTTAATTATTTTTTGCTTCTAGTATACATGACGTTATAATTACACTTGCATGTAAAAATTTCATTAACAGCACGTATTTTTTTACATTGCAATACAAAAATATTTATGTACCCTAAAATAATTTTATCGATAATAAACCATCGATAGTTTAAAAAAAATTTCTAATAATAATGTTTCAGAACGCGACGACAACTATCAAGAAGCAATGTCATTATGGACGCGAATGCAAGAAGCGGATATATCGCCCTCGCAAAAGTTCGTGAGAAACCTGTGTTCAGTCATCAAAGCCAATAACAAGGACGTGCCTTCAGAGTTGAGTATACTACTCGACAAGCAAGCTCATGCATCGTCATCGTAAACTATTGTTAAATTACCTTAGCAATAAATGTTATCAGGAATCAACTAATCGCTGTCTTGTCATAATATCTGCATCATTTAATTTTATGTTGTTGGTATTAAAATAATAGTCATCATTGGCATTAGCGTAATCCCAAAAAAGTACCAAAATATGGGCTTAATTGCTCATTATGTTTATAGATAAGGTTCAATTTAAAAGCTTGTTTTAATTTTTCTGGTTGTAAAGAGCCATAATGTTCAGCTACATCGATCTATTTGTATAATGTTTTTTTAAACAAATATTACGGCTCCCCTAACTTAAGGGTAGTAAGTATTTTGCTTATGAATATTTTGTCAGTTTTCCTAAGACATATTATGCAGAAAAGATATTTAGATAAAGAATTTGTATTTTAGCGTGGATCTATGCAAATATTTTGTTATGAATGTGTTGAGTATGCATTTCAGCCAGACATAAGTAAATTTTTAATCTATGTTAAAAAACACAAAATGAAAATGGTTTTCATTCATTGAGGTGTTATAAATTTAAGTAAATATAAATGAAAGATGTTATTGTTTGTAATTGTATTAGAATTGCATTATCACGTTTATCAGCCATACACATGTAAAATTTGGGTATTTTGAAAAATATTAGTTTGTTTTATAAAGTCAACTTAGAAAGCAGCATTAAAATATCAGTCTTACTTATAAAAATAGCTCTAAAGATATCCTTTTTAATATACACAATTATTTACGCAATACCGTAAAGTCAAAACCCGTTAATTTTACCTATTAATAAGGTTAAAACTAGTGAAACTGAGATGTTTTTACAGCTCCCAAATTGCGTTACGTAATACTTGAACCACCACTTAACATAAACAGCGTTTTTAATTATGTGCTGTGCTTGTGTGATATTATGCAATAAAATAAATTCCCTACTTTTTAAGTAGTATGCACTTACGACTTGGTCAGAATTTGCGTTAAATATCACTCTGCTCATTCTATATTACTATAATATGTTGTATTTATACCGGTTAGTGTTGCAACTGTGATATTAAATTTGTAATGTAAATAAATTAGAAATTATTGTACATATTGTTTTTATTTTTATATAACATGAAATAATTTATCGAGCTGTCTTTTTAGTATGCAGTTAGCTTTACGAAGAAAGTATTTTACCGAAACAAATGAAAATGAAAGTAAAATCAAACTATATCGTATTCAAGAAGGAGAACAATCCATCCTAAAGGTCTCTATTTTATTCTGTCACAAAAGCATTGTTCTAAAAAGAGAAGTAGATTTTATTCAAAAGAAATGGTATAAATTGGGTAGTTAATCNTATATAACAAAATCCATATCAATAATTTTTTTGGGTACAATAAAATGAAACGACTTTATAAGATATTTTAATTTATAATTGAATAATTATATTGAATTGTTCAATAAGACTTAGCACTGTTCAGATCTTCGATAATCTTCTTGTTCAGTGCCGCCAACTCTTCCATCGCCTGCTTCTTCAATGGTTCGTAATCAGCCTTCAAAGTTATCGACGCGATATCTTCTTCCAGTATAGTTTTTCTCGACTCTAGCTGAGCCAATTGCTCCTCTAGACTGTTCAGTTTAGCGTACATCTCATTTCCTTCTAGACTTTCCTGCCCAAAAATAGAGAAGTTTATTAAAATCTCACTATTATTGCAAAGACGAAAGTTTTGATAGAGTTAGAAGTAACACTAAAACACTGAATGACTTGGTACATAGACCACGAAATTTCATCCAGGTAAAATGCAGTCAGAAGTGCAATTCCGAGTTAATCCGGGAAGAGTTTTTCATACCCTGCGATCACCAGCTCGTAATTTAGTATTTTTGATACGTATTGAAGAGATATAAAAACAACCTCTAGAGCAGATTTTTTATTACAAATACCTGTAATTTCTTCAGCTTGCTTGCTGCTTCTACGACAGCGTGCTCAGTGGGCGTTATTTTCTCTTTGAGTTGCTGCAGTTCTATCTCTAGAGCTTTTTTCTGTTCTTCACCTGGGAACATTTTTTTTTCAAAATTCTTAAGACGCGGAAAAACAATAAAACATAGTAGCATATTTTGCTTTCAAACTGCTGCTGTCAAACTTCTGATTACACAAAAGTCTATTGTGTTGACTTAGCTTTGTAGTTATAAAACTTGTAATGCACTAACCTTCTTCCCTTAATTTTTCTAAGTCACTCAGTGTAACAAGTTCTTCTTTCATGACTTGAGTCTTCTCCGGTAGTGTTTGCAATTCAGTTGCCAAACGTTCTCGGGTGCCTTCCGCCTGACCAACAATATAAAATTATCGTAGAGTAAAATACCATCATTGTACTAAGAAGTTTATATACTATACCTTCTTCAAATTTGCCTGGAATCTTTCATAATCCTTCATCAAAGCGTCTACGGACTTCTTATTTTCATCGTAAAGCGAAGTGTAGCCTTCTTTCTGTTTTAAATTGTCGATTTCCCTGAGATCCAAATCTATGTTCGAGCTACTGTGTTCTAGAGCAAAAACGATGTCTTTCTCAAGCTGTTCAATTTTATCTTGTTCTTTTTTAAGATTTTCTTCATAAGTGCTCATGAAGCTATCCATCGTTTCTTCCCTTTTCTTTAATTCACGATATTTTTGATGACGTTCCGAATTACCCTCTTCTAAATCCTTCAATCAAACATTACAATTTTAACAGTTAAGTGTACCATACATTTTCTTAAAATACAAATAGCTAAGAAATCATAATTGAATTATTTGGAATTTATTAAACTTTATATAGAACCTGTTCTGCTTGCTCGATCAATTCTTGGACTTTTTTTATTTGCTCTTTTACGTTGGCAGCGTTGCTATCTAGTGAAGCGATTGCAGCATTATCTTCTCGGACCTATTAACCAAATTAATAATTTGTATCTAGACTTTTTGGCTTGATAATATATTCATACTTATTTTGTCTATTAATTTTATTGAATGCTAAACCCTAGTACAAACCTGTAGTAACAATTTTTCTCTTTCTTCCTGTGGATCTAAACGGTTATTCATTTCGTTTTTCATGTTATCTCGTTTTTCTTCGGCAGCAACTAACCTTCGATGGAGCTCCAGGAGGTGCATTTTTATCTGTAACGTGTCCGTAATATAACAAATAATTTAATTTACCGTTTACACTGCTTGTAGAAAAAAGTATTAAACAAAACGAATAATTTTAATAATTACTCTAACCTTGCTTTATTTGAAAAGAAAAAAAAACAATGGGTATACATTTTTTTGTATGATATTCACCTGTGACCCCGATATTTCTCTGCTTAATACTTCTTTTTCCCTATTCAACTGGTCTTTTTGCGATTTTGCCTGTTCCACCTCCTCTCTCAAAGACGCTGCCGTGGCTTCCAAGTCGCCATACTGCGCCTTCTGCTCGGGTGTCATCTCAGCCATAAGTTTAGATATTGTTGATTGTTCCTAGATTTATATAACAACATCTATAACATTTCATTGTTAGACATTACTCACTTACTTCTATATTTTTAAAATACGCACTCAGTATTTTGTACCAACCAAAACTGATTTATAAATCAAAGTATGGAAATTATTTATTAATAAAATCTATAAGTAATTTGATGTAAAATAAATCAGTAACATGTTTTTATTTTAGATATGGCTTACTTTTTCCATTTGCTCTCTCAGTTGTCTTAGTTGATTCTCCTTCCTTTGTTTCTCTATAAACACTTGTTCTACCTCTTCCTGCATCTTTTGATTGGCTAATTCCAATTCTTTGGTCTGCTCTTCTACCGATTGTGTAGTTGCTTCTCCATTAGCAATTCTAATGGCTGTGTTGTAGTCAGCTAGGCGTCCTTGTAAATCTGAATTAGAATTACTAGATTCACAAGAAGTCTAGCATTTATGATACCAACAAAAAATGTACTTTATTGTTTTATTCATGATGTCTTAGTAAGTTCATTTTCACATCTTTCCAACTAATATTAGTCTAACCCAAGATACATTTACACCGATTAGGTAAAACGTAAAAATATCTGAGTTTCATAAATCTACTAAGTTCATAAGAGCGAAACTGTTATAAACTTACCTTAACCTAGATATGGAAATACTAAATACGTCATAACTAATTCTAATAAGTCATTCTACATGCGAGAGATTTATTAAAACATCCTCGAATGGAATATTTAGCATATTTTCTACTATATATCGTGTAATATTAGCAGTTACACCTTACCAGTCAATTCCTGTGCTAGCTCTCTTACTCTCTTCTCGTAATGTTTCTTCGCGGATCGTTCCCTCTCGCCCGCATCAGCCTGTTCGCTTAGCCTCGCGATCTCCGCCTTCATCTCTCGTACTTTCACTTGCATCACCTCCTCCCAGTATCGCTTGTCTTGAAGCTGCCGTGTACGGAAACCTCGAGCGGTACTTGTTCGAAGTCCCGATATCCCTTGTTGTGTTATTGGACGATCGATCTTTGCAAAAATAGTGAAGTGTAGTATTTTAATACAAAGTTTGAGAGAACAAACATATTAATCATTTTGTATTAGCCTGTCAAGAATAAAACCCCGAATAGAACTTGATATAATTTTAATATTTTATTTCAGGAAAGGGCTTCCGCCAGTAGAATCGCGAGCATAATGTAAAACTGTAGGCACTGGAGCCGTGAGTGTTTTGCATCAAAGGCTTTAGGAACGAGAGTCCTCGAGCTCTACCCGAGGCTAAACCCGAACCGATAACAACATATTATTATGCATATCCCACATTGCTTATCAACAAAACACCGTAAATAAATAAATTACCATGGAGAATCCAGTCATGGCTGTGGGCTGACGGCTAGCGGTTGGCGGAGCGGGACCGAAGCCTGATGTAGATAGACGCGAGGCGGTATTGCCCCGGTATGCCGACGCTGGTCTCATGCTGCCGCTTCTGTTATTACAAAAAAATTATGAATGAAGATATATAATACAATAATAATATATATTAGCTCAAAATACACATAATATGTTGACGAATGATGTTGAAAAAATAGTCAATAGCTTGAAACTAATAGGCGCACTAGATTTACAATATTTTATTACTCTCTATGCATACTTTCGATAAATACCTATAATATAATGCAAAATTTTGAAAGGAGGCTTTTTATCGTTAGAAAAATAAGCTATTCTAGAAACATATATTAACTAGCAATTTCTCGTCTGCTCACTTATTTTGTGATAATTTTCAATGAAAAGCACTTTTGTACCCTTCATCCATTACTATACGACATAATATTTTGATCTATAAATCATTCATCACCTTTCACCACTTACCTAGACACAGCGGAACCACTACTATACTCGCGATATCCCCTTCTGGACACCGGTCGCGGGGCGTCTGGCCGCCTGCCCCCGCTACGATCCCCGCTGCCCTCGGAATAATCCATAATAGGTACCACTTAAAACAAATTATTTTTCACCTCTAATGTGGGTCAGGCGATAAAAAAATTGTGCGAGAACAAGCGCAGTCGGTTTGTTGTTTACTGGTTGCTATGGCAACCGTGATTGCTTCCCGATTATGCTCATTGGTGAAGTCAATACTCAAGGTCAATACTGTTGTCTAGAAATGTGGAGGTTGTTTATAAAGTATACTTTCCTACTATGGCTGCGTATATTATAATTCTTTTTGATGGCTGCTACTTTGTTTGCATATAGCCTCCGAAAGTAGGTATATAAGGCTCCGGATGTATAAAGACTCAGGAAATATATAGGCCTCCGGATGTATATATATGGCTCGTCTCCTATCTATTTTTTTTTTGCATAAATAGATCATCCAACACGAACATCTACAATTTTATTATAATTGTAATATTATGTATAAATATAGGTTTAATGTCGGAGAAAAACATGTAAAAACGTTTAGTGATGTTTTCATCTTTTGCAAGTAGACCTTTTCTCACTCAACAAAAGTGCAGTAAAGTCATTTTGCCGAGCTAATGATAAAAACAAAACACAGCGACCAATATTGTGTGGCAAATGACTACAATAATTATAGTAATGATTGAATATTATTGTTTTTACCTGAGGACCCGTTAATCATTGACCATTTCGACAGGGCTAACATTACAGTGACCACCAAATAATAAGTAAACACTGAACTAAGTTATTTCTGCTCTTATAGCGAGTTGAACACTAATCTACAAGACTACGTCAAATGGCTGGATACCCTATTTATGCCAGCTGTAACCAGCTGCAGGTATAAATTGGTAACCACCAACAACTCGCTTTATGATGCAATATCATTTCAAAGTACCCGTTGCAACGACAGATACGTAGATAAAGATTAAAAAGTTTGATGTTGTTCATTTATTATTTGACTAAGTCTTGCTCGCAGTTTCGCTCGCGCAAAATGCCCTTCCGGTTACGCCTGTCCGTAAAACTCAGTAGCAATTTAGAAAGTCACCTGGACCACGTCAGCGCCATCATCTATGTGTCAAATTTCATTGAAATCAGTTTAGCTGTTTCTGGGTTTACATCTAACAAACATCCAAATTATTCATTGGTTACAAAATATTACAGCTCTTACTTTTTAATTGTATGATTGATCATATCATAATACGTGGATAACTTCACACGCACAGATGCATAAAACTATTTTATTAACTAAAGGAATTTACATAAACGTCTTTTAATACCCGCATATGAGCCAAATAATGCGTAGTATCACCAATGTTCCAGATAACTTAAATGTAACAACATAAATAGCGGTGCTATCGTTTCTCATGACATTCAGCCTCGGTATTTCATAATGTACTTTGCTTTTTTAAGCACATTCTTTTTACTCTGTCTGCACTTTGCTGATAGTTTGGCGCCGTTTAGCCTTAGCAATGGATACAGATACTTATCGAAAGAAGTGAACTCTATGGTGGCAAACTTCGATAAATCAACGATTGAAACGAAATGGCTTCAACAACCATTGGATCATTTTAATAAAACTGATGACAGAATGTGGAATATGAGGTACTTCGAGAGACTTGATAAATGGCGGCCTGACGGTCCTATATACTTATTTATAAATGGCGAAGATGAAGCCACTCAAGCATTTTTACAAACTGGAATAATGTATGAACTGGCGAAAGAAACTAAGGGCGCGATGTATCTATCAGAACATCGATATTACGGTAAGAGCATACCGTTTGACGATTTGAGTACAGAGAACCTAAAATACTTAAGTTCGAAGCAAGCACTAGCTGATGTAGCAAAGCTGATAGAGGAAATAAAACTGTTACCTCAGTTTAAATCGTCTAAAGTTGTCGTAGTGGGAGGATCATACGCAGGCAATTTAGCGGCTTGGATGAAATTGCTCTATCCTCAATTAATAGATGCCGCCATTGCTAGTAGTGCTCCAGTTGTTGCAAAGAAAGATTTCTACGAATACTTAGAGAACGTTAGCGAGGATTTTGAACAACATGGTACTCCAAATTGCCTTGAGAAAATTGCAGAAATATTCAAGAGGTATGATGAGTTGTTCAAATCACCCAATGGTATTGCAAAATTAAAGGCAGAAGAACACATTTGCGATAAGACCGATATGAACAAAAATGAAAATAAGCAAATATTCTTCCTAGATAAAAGTTCCGAATTTATGTACACAGCGCAATATGGGAATCCAAAATCGATTAAAAACCACTGTGAAGATTTAATTAGCACATCAGCAATAAATTCTTCTAAAGATGAAGTGTTGTGGAATGCAAAAAACGATTGTTTTGATTACGATTTTGACGAAATGATAAAGAGCATGAAAGAAATTGACTGGCTAATGTCCTGGACGTACCAAACTTGTACAGAATTTAGCTATTTTCCGACCAGTTCTTCAGACAAGCAACCATTTACGAAAAATATTCGAATGGACTTATTTTACAAAATGTGTAGCAGCCTTTACGGTCCTACGTTTAATGAACAAAGGATTGAGGAAGGAGTCAAAAATACTAACGAATTATTTGGAGGTCTAAAGCCAAATGTTTCTAATGTAGTGTTTGTGAATGGTGAACTAGACCCTTACCATAAACTTGGAGTTTTAGAAGACGTTTCTTATGATGCTCCGGCAAAAGTGATACCTCGAGCATCGCATTGCAGAGATTTATTTTCTAACAGGCCTGGCGATCACCAAGAATTGAAAGAAGCAAGAAATTATATAAAATACTTAGTTAAGAAATGGATTGGAGCTGGTGATTATATTATAAAGCGGGAATAAATTTACTGTGGACATATTATATTCATCACTTTGAATTAGGAAGATGTTGACGAATAATTATAATATTAAATGTTATTAATAATAATGATTAAATTTGCTTCTGATTTATAGTTTCTAGTTATTTTAATTTTATTCATTCTAAGGTTTTACACAGCAAACGTATTTCATAAATAAAACGAAAGGCATATTGAAAAATATTATGTATATTTACTCATACATGTTCTTCCTTATAATAGGTTACTTGTTAACCAACACCCTATATTACACAATAATGTCGGATGTTGATGTTTAAAATTCGTTATAAAAATATGATTACATATCTTACTCGATATAATTTTACATATTAAATATAATAATTGTTTCTTGCTAAGTGGAAAATGCTTTAAATTTGTCAAAGTCTATTCATTTCTCATTGTGCCCCAAATTGAAGTCACAATCATAATTTAATGTTCAAAAATATTATGCTTTCTAACAATTTATCAATTCCTTTCTATGTTTCGTTATATCCAGCTATAAACGTTTCAGTATCTATATAATTATCTATAATAATGCATAAGATACAAAATGGTAACCTGTGTAGCACCTCCTATATAATACAATTATGAAGAGCTACATTTCAGTATAATATAAAAAGCATAAAAATATATTCCGCTAAAAGAACTATTCTTACAACCAGCATAGTTCTTTTAAGGAATGTATTATTTAATTCTAAAACTTAAATAACGAATACATATATTACAACTAAAGTGTACACAATTATCATTGAAATATACATGAAAAAACCTAACGAATTAAATTGTGACAACAAATTACATTAAACATTGTCAACTTAATTAACTTAACTTAATCAATAAAATATTAAATGAGTATTGGAGAAAAATGTTTAATAGAATATAAAATGTTAAAATATCTACCGAAAACAAGAAAAATTTATTTACAATAGAATATTACTTCATAAGGTTACAATAAATTTACTTAAACTACGATTAATTCATATCGAATATATACCACAATGATAATATACAGACTTACAACAGTAATACTAACATGAGACATCAAGAACATTCAGATATTGGAGTGGCCAAGGTGGTCTTCCGCCTATTTTCAAAAGTAAATAATCAATATGAGATTAAAAAATATGTCTCTATTAATATCCCAACCCTGTATTGACTAGGATTGATATAAGCATAAAAAATAAAAAAAGATATCAAAACGCACAGAATATCCTGAACACGCAAATATCGTTTAAATTAATTGGCAGTGATAGTTAACTTAAGGTATTCAAGCTTATCTACGTCTACAATATCACTTAAATATGCCTTATCTACTTATTCATAGAAGATACAAACTCTGCTTTTATGTTTGCTGTTTTAAAAATTGACCGCTGACGTATCAATCCACTCATCTTACATTCTATTATCTCCTTAACTCAACCAGCTTCGGTATCGCTATTTCGATTGTTTTTAAATCTTCAATACCTTCAGTTTTCATTTTAAATTCGCGATAACTTAAAACATTACGAATATTTACACCAATTCTAATTTCAATACCGTCACATCGATATGATTTCCTACAAATATTCGCTTCAAAAAAGACATCAGTCTTTGGTCAATTATCATTTACATATTTTTTACAACAGCTACTGTTTCATTAATATTTCCTAACATCGATGTGACAATATTCTTAAATCGAGTCTAATATCGGGTAGTATTGCCGTGTTTGTGGTGTTGCACTTTAATCCCACTCTCCGATGAACATGTGGCGTGCGTGTGGGGCTGGTGGTGGTGGGAAGCCACGTCCAGGCATGGGCAGGCGGCCGTATAACGCGTATGGGTCATAGTGTTCTCCGTCTGAAACATTAGCCTCATTAAATGATTGCAAATATATTAATTTTCTCTCACCAACCGATACCTTGGGGATTCAATATTGGTTCTGGGGAAAGCGGTTAAATTATTTTCGTTACGCCAGTGTACTTTTCGAAACGCACTTTGCAAACAGGGAAGTATTTTTTATTGTAGGGTAATATCAAATGGATCCATAATTCATATACTTGTGTATTTTTAGTGCGTTAGTAATTTAATAATAATTGTTAACTGTAACCGCCCGCATATAGTTGCCTAAGGATTCTATTTGTATTGTTGTACATATACACATAAAGTTTCTATAGGAATACCAAATAATGGTGCAGATAATAAGGAACGTTTCATATCCCACGTCAACTCATAATTCTTTTAAAAAATAATAACTTTAATAAAAGATTTCTCAAATAGAAATTCAAACTGCATAAAATATTTTCATAAAACAAAAATATTGGAAAACACATAACTAAATCGCCTATTCTAAAGATGATTGCAAAGCTTGCAATGCAACACAAATAGAAACAGATAGATATGGTCATGATCAAGAAACTGACGATGAACATGTGAGTTGTAAGCACAGAAGTGAAAGGAAAAGAAGCTAAAGGCGATGTGCTACCAAGCGAAGCTGTCTAAAATAACAGAAAGTTTTAAATACCAAGGTTGGAGCGAAGAGTCCGCTGCGAGGCGGTGGAATTAAAGTGCGGGGTTAGTCTGTATATGTACTTTAGCGGGGCTGCTGGATGACGAGCGGGCGCAGCCTGGGCTCCCTGTTCGGATAGAATTGGTACATGAGCTTCTCTTTTCTAGGGGGTCTGTCGTACGCACCGATTCCGCTCTCGTAAGAGCGCGCGTGCCACAACGCCGCCGGCGGCATCGGGGCGTGGGCAAACGCTGGCATGTGTGGCGGGAATGGGCCGGGGTGCGGGTGGGCCACGCTGTAACGCTTGCTGGGCACCGGCGCCTCTTTCAGAGTGAGGCGCTCGGGCATCGGCGGCAAAACTTTTTGCCCGTTCGCCTTCACGAAGTTCGGAACGCGTGCGCGTAGGCCGCAGTAGTAGGGGTCATCTGAAATAAAGAAGAAAACAATTAGTAAACTAATTTCGAAATATTTCAAAATTCTATTCTTGTCTTGATGGAAATCTGCTATGAATAAACATCGATATCACAGTCAGGTAATTGCTTTAAAATAACATGTAATTTCCTTTAGGAACATTTACTTAAACTCCGCAATGTAAACGGCACGCGACAAGGCACCGTACAAGTATACTAACGCTTAGAGCGAATAACACCGCCATACAACAAACAGCTTGAACTAAAAACATCGTTAGTGGTCACTTGTCTGCCCTCCACAGAGCCGGATCTACAAGGATTAGTACATATTGTCCCGTTGCCCTTAATAATATTATTCTTAACAAAAATAGACAGGATGAATTTATTTCTTACATCTAACCGTTTCGTTGTTGGTTATTGCTATAGGCGAACATGTAAGATTTTGTGACATTTGTATCACACTAGTTCTAGATCCGACAGTGCTTGTCCATGTTCCAATATGACATAGACTAGACTAGGCATCGTGTCCTGCGTCCTACGCCCTCTTGTTCCAAATACCGCTAGTCGAAATATCAAGGATATACAAATGCCAAGACGGTTGTTGCAACATGTCGGGCATTGTTTGGAGCTAGGCTAGCATCTGGCGCCTAACAGAACGTGAGAGATCGATCATTAATATACCTTCGAAGTGGCAATTTACCTACTATGGTTTGTGATACGTCTAAAATATATTGAAATAATGTTGGTTCATTAAATATATACAAGGAAATAGATTGCTAATATTTTCAAGTGACCATAAAATTTTGTGGCATTCTGCTGTATTTGTAAAAGTCAAAATATTATTAATTTCTTCATGCTTGAGACGATTTTAATGATCTCAAACACCCATAACTTCTTTGTACTCGATCAAACGGAAGGAATTCAAATTAATATCACTAGACACTTACGAGTGATGGCGCTTGAAATTTTCAAATGAGAATTAGAAACGTCACATTCGATCGAACAAGGCCCCTAAGCCATCTCAAACCTGAATATTATATTACCTTTGCATAATTTGAATAAGATACTAGCTTGTATTTGTTCAAAGTACCAATCAAGTGGAAAAAATCATGACCTCGAGAATATACTATGAGACAAAATGCGAAGAAGTTAATAAGACCCAAATAAGTTATTTTAAAATTATTTATTTCTTATTTATGGCATACTTTTAAATTTCTAAAAAAAATCTTCGCAAATTAAAAATGAATAAAATTCACGTTAAAAAATAATTCCCTCAAATTTTTTAATCCAAAATCGGATTCTTATTCAGTGTCTAGAATCGAGATAGACGATAGAAAGATAGATAGATACTTTGGCTTGCATAAAATGCCTTGCAAACTTGTCTCGTATTTCAAAAAGTCGAGAATGTGAGAGAATATTAAATATTTCGAAATAAAATATGCTCTTATCGTGGCACTTGTGTTTGAGCAAGTGTCGTGTGTAATCTGTGATGTATGGCTGAGTTTGCGATGTGTTCGTTTGTTTGCCTTCACGGTGTTGTAAATTTTAGCATGCCCGTGATTTTGTAAATCCGTTCTCGTGCCGCGATTTTGAATTTATTGTGGAGTTAAATCATGGTGTTATAATTTTTTTCTTAAAATCCAATATTGTTGAATTTTGAATTTAAATTAAGAAACGTGATTCATTTCTTTGGGTATTAATGACCTTTACAGTGCAAGAGAAGTGGAATGGCTAAAGAAATATCATAATGCGATACAAAACTTATTTATTAACTTTTAACACCTCAAGCAGAAGCTATATCCTCTATTACGCTTGTAAGGAAGTTATTCACCACTCCCTATTTTATTACATAAGTATTTCCAGCATAGTAAATCTTATGGCGCGTGGACAACATAATATAAATGATGTTCTGTCATTCGTTTGATATAATGTTCACACTTGCAAAATCGCCCCGTATAAATTGCCAGTTGGAGCTATAAATCCGTTGCTGTGTCGACGCATTCGGCCATGGACAAGGCGAAACATAGTTGTTAGAGAAAAATAGTTTTACGCGAAATATCAAAAATATTTCTTTATTTTATATTTAGGACGTGATTTAATATGGTTGAATCTTAAATATTATTCCTTGTTAAAAGCCTTATCTTTAAGGGTAAATATACTTTTACTAAAGATGTATTTAACAAAAGATACGGCACAAGGGTTTGTGCTAGTGACATTAATAAAAAACAATTATAAACAAATCGTACAAGTCCTTAAACACATCCACTACAGCAGCACTAAAATCCCAAATAATTTATAAATTGTATATCGTTCAGTTTATTACAACCAAACCTAAAGACCTTGTAAGAGCAAATAAATAACACCAATATGGAAAAAATCTCTTAATGTGACCAATGAACAACAAAAGCAATACACATGCAGATGCATTTCAGGTGTTATTTGTCCATTACCGAGAAGTTATGAGCTTCGGTTTATCCAAACATGGAAAGTATTCCGAGGACCTATTCTTGGGGCAGGCGCCTGGTGCCGCGCGGCCTTTTAAATACTATTATGGCCTATTGAGCAAGACAGAACACATGATACCAATCCTGATGAGGTGAATTTATTTGCATCCAGTAATTAATGCACTTTTTCCAGAGTCAAGCCGAGTGGGACGATTAAAAAGGTCCCCATTGGACTTCATTAATTCGTTAAGAAAGTGAATGTGTTTTTTACCTTTTCAGTATTTACATTTAGTTCGTTAGCTACAAATCTGGTTGCTCTCTATATCGAGGTATAGTTTACCAAATTATTAGATATATTTCACATTATCTCATAAAGTATTAACTGTTTATAAAAAATATATTCCTCAGACAGGAAAATTATCTTTTTAAATATAATAAAGTAACTTATAACGCATCTTATTATGTAAATATTGAAGCCGATCGTCACGTATATTAAGGAAAGAAACCTCAATGTAATAATCAAACTCCGAGAACGTTATATTTAGCACAAAGCGGCTTCGTAACCTCCTTTTTGTTATGCATTGTTAAGTCGCGGTCATTAATGGAAGTCGATAATGTATGATCGGACGCACTCGACGTAATTAGCTCTGTGTAAAGAACTGTTCACTTACCGTATTTCTTCTCTTTGCCTTTATCGGATTTGCCACGCGGGAACTGCGCCGGCACGCGGCCGTTTGTTTCAATATCGTCGTAATCAGGCTGAAAGCAAAAAAAAAATATTAATTTTAGAATTTGGTATATTAGATTTTGAAGATGTTGAATTAACGATATGCAATATTTGAATCATAAACCAATTAATTACTTCGAAAGTCATGCATCAAAAACGGAAAGATGTGATATTAAGATAATACTTCGGATATCATTTAGTATAAATTAACAATCATTAACCTACCTCATTATACTCTATCTACTGGCAGTAATAATAACAAATTCAAAGAAATACAAGCAGTGAGATCAACCATAAACAATATAAATTAAGTAATACAAAAAGATAAGACAGATGTAAGTCCCCTTGGAACACCCAAACCGACAGTACGTAATGCATCCATAGACAAGATTAAGGGTGTAGAAACATGTAAAAACATGCAATTCCCAACTAAAAAGAACTTATGCAGTAATATAAAAGCGTGGGTGTATTACAATCTTTACCTTGTGGAGGCTCAAAGACGGCATCAGAAAAACAACAAATACCGATATAAACAACATAGAAAAGGGTCCTTATCAAGTTAAAGAAATTATGAAAGCCACACGAAGAGCGGAATTATTTCCAGATTTAAGTGGGTTAATAACAAGTTTTAGTATCGCAATATTATTTTAGAGGTGTGTTTATAGATTTTACCTTACATGGAAATTTTATGTGGTTTTATTGAACCAATTTCTTTCAATATCAATATTGACAAGGTGGTGGGTCTCTCATGAGCGGGAATCTTTATGGAGCATAATATTTTAACTCTTAAATATCAGTATACAAGCACAATTGTTTTTAAGCTTGACGAACACTGTTACCCTTACTAATAAATTACTGAATAATAGAAAACATAAAATCCAATTGTTAGTATTGTTGTTATCTGCATTGACGTTCACTATTAGACGAGAGACCTGCTTACTCCATCATTGAAATACCAAACTAAAATTCATTGTCAGTAGGTCATAAAAACATTATAAACACAAGTAAAGCCGCAACCTACAATTCCTTTTGATGCAAATATTTGTACTCAACACACAAACCAACTACATTCCACTGGTCTACTACATTTCGCATTGTTTGAAGGAACACGCGTAAATAAAGTCTCAATACGTAATCTGATCAATAGATTGCGTTCAATACGTTTTCATGTGACAGCATTACGCCGCCGTTGACCAATAGAGTATGCGAGAGACGTGGACAAAACTAGATATTTTATTCAGTTTGCCAGGTCGTAAGACTTAAAACTGAAGGCTAAAAGGCACACAAAAGACATTGTTCATTTGTATAGTGTCACACGCTCTCACGAGTTTAGGTGAATCGAGAGCGAGTTTACAATTTTATCTTCGATTTTCAAGATCAGATCGGAGATATGGCTTCCTATCTTAGATAGGTGGTCCTTTGTACTTCTCGGTTGCTTCGGCCTTCAAGGTCTGACAAGTAGGTTTTATCGAGTGCAACAAATTGAACTTTTGCGTCCGTCTATCGGCAATGATCAGCCAATTTTATTATGCAAAATTAAAATTTGTTCCAGTATGAATAGTTTCAAAATATTCAAAGTCTGATACGTATGAAATCAATAAATAAAACATATATCTCACATAAAATATGAATTATAAAACTTGAATTAGCACTGCTACACAATTTATATGTTTTAGAAAGCATAATACTCGCGAAAACAAAATTTTGAAAAGGCTCGCTGTGCCGCACCCAAATTACTCACCTTTACTAATATTTACGTAAACATCCTATTTTGAAGTGAGAGAAAGCAAAAATAAATTATAGTGAATAAATATTATGCCCATTAGGACTAAATAAGGTAAAAGAATGTCACGCGGTATTATAAATTTCTATAATTTATATGCAAAAGCTGATTAACTCATTATGTCGGAACTTGGAGGCCGTTTCCATCTATTATTTATTCTATACGGATGTAAAGGTCTATATGCGTTTAGTAGCTCATTCTCCTCTTTTCCTCTTGGCATATTTAATCAAAACACATGGATTTAAATACACCAAAATCCAGATTTATTTCAATAAATAATTCTAATAATAAAAAGCCACAGGTTCACCAATCAAAGTTGCTATAAAAACCCACTTTAGCTTTCCAGTTCGCATAAGTTGACCCTTATCGCTAATGCATTTGGACCTTTATTTGGGGTGGGGCGGCTATAATGACTCGCTTTTCACTGACACATGAGTCATGCCTCTTGATTTAGTTCACATCTTTATCTTCAATTTCGTTTGAGCATTTCGGTGATTAATGTCGTATCGACTGCTATAAATTTTATACCTGACTAATTTTATCAGATTTGCATCCAATAAATACTTTAAATTCGATCGAGTGATTAATGTTATTGTTGTTTTATGATTACGAATACTTGTGTTAATTGATGAATTAATTACCTTTTCTTCATTTTAATTATTTAGTATGCCAGTGAGTGCCATAATAACGTAAACAAATTCTTAATGCTGCTCATTAATAACGTTAGATTCTTCTGAAAATGAATAGACTTGTGTCTTTGTCACCACAAATACCAGGGTTAAAATTAAAACACTAAGAGCCTGCTTCACAACTTCTGAGTAAATACATAAGTCAGACTATAATCTATAAGCACATCCAAAGAAATGGTGATAAAATGAGTACTACCTACATAGAAAACGACCCTTAAGATGCAGCAACGAACGTATACCTAAATACATTAGCATAAGAATATACGTGCTCATAGAAAATGAAGTCTAGATCCCCATCAGATGTGAGTGTGTTCAGTTGTACAAGTCCATCACAATTCATTCTATGATTCAATACGAACGAGTTGCTTGTTTTATTTTATTGTAATACATTATATAATGTGGTTACTATGGCCAGCGTAATTTCCAAAGTGGAAATTGCAAATTGTATTAGCACGTCAACTTTCGTTGTGGTGAAGTTATTTTTTACGATAATCTAAAGGTTATCTTATGGCGCTGTGATAGACGGGCCGACAGGATGTATACCTGCTTCTTTTGGTAATTTTTGTCCCCTATATTTTCTTAAAAAGTCTTTAATGTCTTTGCAATATAGGTATTTGTATAAAAGTTCATTTTTTTATAATTATAAAACGCTATGTTTCAATGACTGGCGCATTTTGGTTAGATTTTTAAAACAATTAAAATCACTTACTACTACTAACTTATTTTATTTCAGAAATGCTACATACCTTGGGAATATCAGCAGGTCCGTATCCATTCTCCCTCGGCGGTAGATTGGGGTTTCTCGCCTCTCCTTTGACCCATCTGCATCATTGGTTGCTTCTCTAGTGGCGGCCACCACTCCATGGCCATTGACGTGTCCATTACCAAGCCCGTACCCCCCAGAGCTGCCGCTGGATCCCGACCCGTTCGCGTTGGAGCTCGCAATACTGTAGGGATCCTCGTCAGGAATTGGAATGCGTGGTCTGTTCTTGATGTCCATCGGTCTTTGAACTGTGGACAAATGAAAGTTTGTTTAGTTTTATTCAAAAATCTACACAAAATAATATTTAAAAAGCACTATGACCAAATAGGATCTTGCATTAATAATGCTTTCACTACCATTGAGATTAAGTAAATCATTCAAATGCAAAATTAGTTAAAAAATCACTATGCACTTCTGGAACGGATTTTAGCAACTTCTGACTACAATTGCATTTGCATTATTTACATCTAGTTTCGTCTCTATGCTGTTGAAAATACTGTACATAATTCCTAGAATTAAAATTACCATGTTCCAAAGGTTCATACCGACAGAGCTATTGGCGATACAAAATAAATGCTCGAACATACAGACCGTAACATTTAGCGACGGTTGCGCAAAGGGTCGTGATGTTGGCTGGGATGGCAATCATTCGACTTCACGACTACACACTACCTACGGCTATGATAAGCGATTGAGCTTATTACATCTACATAGTAATCTTTGTTAATTCAGAATTTTATCTGGTAGGATTGGGAAAAACAGTTGTCTAAGACGAACAAAGCATTTGATTTATCATACTAATACGAGGTCGAAGGTATAGAATTTCTTAGGCATGTTTTTAGGATATGGTTTAACTTTTACGACAAACCGTCGGCCTTACGTCAAACCTCGTCATTATATTAGAAATACCAACAAAAATATCCAGAACTAAAACCGCAAAAGTAAACGAAAATGAAGTTTAGCGCTTGAACATAAGTTTCTAATTTGTTTAATTTCATAACATCACGCTTTGTGACAGATAACGTGGAAGTAGATTGTATTTAAGAAACACGAAATTGTCTATACTACGGGACAAATTAACATTTCCGCGTCTATGTTCAACGTTAAAAATACTTCCGATGACGTCACTTGCTAGTATATTTGTCGAACTGTACCGGAATATATTGATTTTAATTAGTTCTTTCACCTAGTACTTGCTTCGTCAAAGTTTATCACTTTAATTAATTATTATGTAGATAATTTGATATTATTCTATGTAAATCTTGCAAAATATAAGATTAGATTAAAGTATATTATTGTTCGTTTCCAATATTGTCGCTCTTTAAATTACCAAGAATTGACACCAATAAGATAATAATATGACTCGATGGAAATGTAATTACATTTATAATCTCGTCATATCTTGATTAAAATACATAAAATTTTATTAAATTACAAAGATCAATAAAACTTCTATCCTAGATATTTCAAGAGTCAAAAAAAATACGAAATAAAAATGCTAAATCCATTTCGGCAATGTTATTATACGTTTGTATAAGCGGAACATTTTATTTTTTGTTTGATTACAGTGTTTTCGTCGATTACAAATGTGGTAATTACGATAATGTGCGAGTGCGCACAGTTGATATATTTCAAACAATTCGAAAGGGTTTAAATGATGTATGATAACGGCAGCGAAGCAGGAAATATTTCGGGTTTTTTATTAATTTTAAATTTAAGAGGCGATATTTTTTTTTGTTATTGTTGCGAAGCCAACGTGTTTGCTGACATCTTAATCGAGCCGTGCTTT
>NW_023593516.1:0-22316 GCF_014839805.1 Manduca sexta
AAATTTTCAAGGTTAAGTCTGTTAGAATGTCCACTTAAAGGTAATTTTAAAAGTGGAAGTTTGTTTTATTATTATTTACAGTAATAAGTATTTTACTATTAATTTAGATAATAATAATAATAATATCAGCCCTGTATTATATACCTGCCCACTGCTGAGCATGGGCCTCCTCTACTACTGAGAGGGATTAGGCCTTAGTCCACCACGCTGGCCTAGTGCGGATTGGTAGACTTCACACCTTCGAAATTCCATAGAAACTTCTCAGATGTGCAGGTTTCCTCACGACGTTTTCCTCCACCGTTAAAGCGAACGATAAATTCACAAAGAATACAATTAATTTAGATGCTTGACTTTTAAAGTATAATTACAATGATCAATATGAAATCAAAGTTAAAATATTTGCATTTATAATCTTCTTTTCCAGCTTTAGTCACTTTGAACATTGGCCCTATTGAACATTTTCCCAAAGATTTACAGAGCAACCTGTCAGAAGCGGCCTAATATTATCATTCTAATGAGATACTTGGCAATATTATAAAGAACCTCGCCGTTTAAAACTAAAATTAATGTTTGTAATAACATCGGTATAACGTCAAAATATTCCTTAAACAGCTGTTTGGTCCAATCCAACCGAACTTTGAGATTTGGTTTGTTTGCGTACGTTGTTCACGTAGTTCGAGATTAGGTTTACCAATTCAATTTTCTATATAGATAACATTTTAAACTTTATTTCTTTGCTCGCGTTCTTTATACATTCATAATAGTTCGTTAAAAAATAATAATTTAATTCAAGCGATAACATTTCTTCTCATAATGAAGGATATATCACATTAAGCATACGGCCCAAACTTGTCCATATTTACTCGTTTTAGAAATATTTTTAAACACGCAACTTGACAGTCTTTTATTTAAAAAAACGAAGCCTAAACTTTCGTTCAAACACACATCAGTTGAGCTAAAAATTAAAATGTAACACAAATTTAAGTATTTCGCGCACGTTTTTCCTGTTGAGTGCAGGTGACGCAGGCGGGCGAATAAAAAGAATCCTCAATGTTGCTTACACTCGCGTTTTATGGTAAATATTTTTGTAAATATTTATTTATCCATTAGTACCAATTATAGAGATGGCGGCTGCGATATAGTATTTTGTAACAAGATTTCGGAGTCAAAAATCGCATTTATTGTTTTATTTTTTTACTTATAACAAAATTGTTTTAAGTTAGATCGTGAAGAAATTTCGAAAAATGATATAAAAATATTTTAATTATTGTAATACGGTAGATATTACGCGAAAAGTATTAAAGTAGTGTTTGGTTCAAAATTCTTTTTGCATCAGTTTTATTTTTGCATTTTGAATCACACAGCCTAAAAAGATATTTTATGCAAAAAAAATATACAGAATACCGCAGTAACGGACATTCATTTTATTTACTTCCGCCATTTGCCAATTGCATAAATGTGAATATGTTTAGTGGGCTTATCATTAAAAAAGTTATGATACATAAATCCTTAAGTTGGTTAGCTACACACACTTCCATATTAAAAAAGCCCCATAGGTACTGTGATGGCTATCCTGTAGAGTGCAAATACTCTCGGCTTAAATTTTAACTATAACCTGTCGAATAGTGTCAAGTTTCGAAGGTTGATGCCTTCAAACAATGGGAAGCTCAGATTACAGTTTACTATCCCTTCGCCTGAACATTTCAGGATTGTTGGACATTCCCTAATTAAGTAATTTGTCGCAATTATGGCTATTACGCTAACTAAGATCAATAGGACCCTGTGATTAAAATGTATGTTTAAATAAGGATGAAACAATTTCGAACAAAATTCGCTTTGTCAAAAAAATATTATTGAAATCTGTATTTATCAGTGGCGAAGAAAGAAATCTCTGAAAGGGACGAAACTTATAGGTACTAATAATATTATGCATAAAAGAGGTCTCCCAATCGTTCTAATTATAAGGAAAGTAGCCTATATGTTTATAAGGACATGGTCCACGAGTGTGCCAAATTGTATCCATCCAAGTAAGATATCATACATTATTATAAGCTCGTGATAAATACCATATAGGTAGCACATAATACTTTATTCCGATGAGTGGGATATTGTGGAATCGTTAGTAAAATACTGCTATTGAAATACTGAATATAGCATTTCATCTTATCAATAACTTACTAAATATTTTGATTAGATATAATATTTATTCTTATTTGTTTCATTGGGTCATCGGACACTGCTCATTAAACAAACACTTATATGTTTTAGGTATCACCGACAGCCCCTTTGTAGGGGATGTCTGTCGGATGACGAAACAGCCTCCCACGTCATCCTGGATTGCGAAGGTGTCGCTGCACATCGGGTTGAAATCCTCAATACACCGGGGTCACTCTGAGAAGCCTGTGGAGGAACCAGGAAGATCCTACGCTTCTGGAAGGAGTTGGACTGGCTAGACCCATAGCTGGCATGTCACGCACAACGGCCCGACCTACTACCAGCTAAGTGCGGAAAAAGGAGCCCCTTAACATATAACATAGTACACAGATTGCTTCATTGGTAGTTTCTTCAATATTCAAATAAATATTAGTATAGTTCCACGGAAACCTGGTGACTTCAATAGTACCCACTTTAGGAATCGCTGTACTGCCATAACATCAGTTATACTGTATAGCTTAACTGCGGTTTGCCTACCTGGCATATGAAGAGACGATTGATGCGAGACATTTTAACGACCTGAATATCGATACTGATGATTATCCATCCCTTTCCGATATCATCGTTATGTATGTTGACGTCTCTTTTCCACGACGTTAATGGATATCCGTGGTGTAGTGTTCGAAATTATTAAGCACGCGTATAGGTTGATTATATGAATAGTGTGAGGTCACATATGAAGCCCACTAGTTTTTGATGGTGGATTTGCCCGTTACTAGTCTATCCCTGAATATAAGACGTATTCTACCATTTTCAACTTAAAGTAGCTTGTGTAGTAAGCCAAGACTTGGTCTATTTGTGAGTTCATTACGTATATAGCTGATTACATATTACAAGTTTGTCTTTGGATGAATAGTAGAAAATACAATTATTAAAAGAGAAATAAATTCCGTAAGTAGTGTATTATAATCATAATATAAATATCTTCGCGCTTTGTTTGATACTAAAACGTTCTTATTTCTAATTGGTTTGTTTAAAATGGAATGAGAGACTAAACGTCTGTACTAATATGACAAAGCTGAAGTTTTTGTTTGTTCTTTTGAACTCGCTAATCTCTTAAATGACAGTTTTTAGTTTGAAAATTCTTTCTCTACTAGAAAGCTGTATTATCCGTGAGTGTTCGAAACTATTTTGTACACCAGAGCCACTTTTTAAAGTGACTAAGACGTAAGCAAAATATATAGGAACTATCTTATGTTTGCTGCTCCGCCCGTATGGTAAAGTAATTCCTGGATACAAGTCCCGCTTTCTGTTTCTCTGGGATAAACACTAACCATACACTCAGGAGTAATGTAGCTTCCTATCAATGGAACAAACTTCAAAATCGATTTAGTAGTTCCCGAAATTAGCGCGTTCAAACAAACAACTTCTCAGTTTTATAATATTAGTATAAATAGATAAACATTGTAAATACTTGTATGGATCTTGAGGAAGTACCATTGTAGAAGGTAAGAATCAAGAAAGTTATAAAGCATTTAGACAATGGAATTAAAGGAAAATATAACGTAGTGAATTTTAAAGATAGGTGCTTCCATACTTTGAAATAAATTGTAACGTAAGAAAACTTGCAAACGATCTATTCTCAGATAGTATCAATAGGAAGCTCGGTAGCGAAAACTTATTGGCATTGTTCGCACATTTTATAACATTATGACCTATTTTTGCAGTAGGTGCTTTTATTCCAGACTTTAATGGAGATATTAATGTTATTTTAGATGCTGATATCACATTATTTAAGTGAGAGTATGCTTAAGTGAGGTTTGTGTGAGTCCCAACTCACCTAACAATTACGGTGAATTATTTGATTTGTGAAACACTTCGATTGTTCAGCGTTTGAGTTCTATGCTGATACAGATGATCCTATCAAGTTGTGTTATAAAAATTATATAGGAAACCATAATGTTATAACAATATTAATTGAATAAATCTGAATGTTGAGTATGACATAATTCTTACATTAACTATTATAAAACAAAATTTCCTGCCGCGTCTGTCTGTTTCTCTGTCTGAAAGCGATAAACTTAAACTCGAGCCAACTGATTTCTATGATATTGGCATGGAAATAGTTTGAGACCATAGGAAGGATATGAGCTTATGGGATTTTATCCTAAAATAGCTCTTTCATGAGGGCGAAGCCGAATACTAAAATAACTATAATATTATAAGGAAAAAAAACCTAAAATAATTAAAATAATATAATTATTAAAAATGTGTTCTACTTTTTTAATAACAAGTCTAATAAATACCACGAAAATTGTCCTAATGATAATATTGTTCTTTGTTTCCAAAAAAGGGAAAAGAATCTCGAATGGAATTAAGCGAACAAAAAGATGAGGCCTGAACGCGAAAGCCGCTTAGTTTGAGTAATAAAATGTCTAAAATAAATAAAGCGATGTGGCATGGGGTTGCTAGTTTATGATTGCCATATTTTTGGGGTTATTTTATTATGCAATTGGAAATTAAATGCATGGTTGGGCAATAGCAAATATGTTATTTTAAAATACGTAGAAAACTATCTAATGTCATATATTATAAAATTTTGACCGTTTACTATACAGACTTAATGCAACCTGTAAAACTGTCCACGTGTATAATGTAAGCTTGATGAATCGTATCGCAAAGTATAATTTCTGGACGGAATAACATGTAAAATTCTGAGACTTTTGGACTTTATAAAATTGTCAACCTCAGCGTAGCTGATCTTTGACGTCACAGTTTATGTATCGCTTTACAATCTCCAACGACAGTACTTTATCGCCACATTAATGGCCATTTTAGTGTTATTGACTGCTGCAAAGAATATAACCTTTTATGTCTTGATGCGTTCGGTTTGTTTGTATTCTCGGTTTCATTCAAATTTCATTCGTAAGCCTCGCTTGATTTATTCGGTAATACAGGCTTTATGTATATTAAAACAAATAAATGTTAACAAAAGACGGTTCTTTGAATTATAAATTACGTTCTTCTTAGAAATGCATCGAGCTCTTCCTATTGACATTAATAACTCCTTTATACCTAGCGGCAGGTGCTTATACATTTATATTATAATATAAAATATAATATTACCAGTCCTATATACTGTCCCACTGCGCGGTGCGGACCTCCTCTACTACTCAGAGGGTTTAGGTTAGTCTATCACGCTGGCTTAGTGCGGTTGGCAGACTTCACATACCTTCGAAATTATAATGTAGTAGAATCTTTAGGTACATACCTAATAATAACCATACCTTAGATACATAACAGTGAAGGAAAATTAATTAACAGTTATACGTAACTTCGAAGAATCAGGGGTGTGTGTGGACCTCCTTTCCATTCTAAACTACGGTATTGCGCACTCTATAATGAAAATAGACGAATCAGTTTTCTATCCAAAAACACACAAAAACCTTTTTGACCTGATTTTATGAAGTAAACCGATACATGTCCAGCAGCGCTGTTAATTTTTGACCGTAAATCTGCAATCGACATTTTGCAACACCCGCAATCTTGTTGACGTGTGAAGTGTTAATTAGGACACGTTATTGTGTACATCTTTAATACGGGCTGTTTATGCATTATATAACGCTAATATAATGACTTAGTAAGTATTTATAGACCTAAAATTATGCAAATATTGGTAAGGTATTTTTATCAAATATAGGGAAATAAACAAGAATGGAGAAAAAGACGTTTACAGGTAGGTATGGCCTTGTGAACCATTATACTCTAGATAAAATTTCACCCTTCCGTGTGAAAAATCTTTCCCGAAAAAAAGTTCCACATTTCCGGTAGTACACATACGCAACATCGCACATTTATCCCCAAAGGGGTATGCAGATGCGCAACCAGGGCACCCACTCTACGCTAAGTGTGATCCGTTCCATGATGTCATAGGGGGCGAGCCATAGCCATATTGGGCACAAATTCCACACTCCAGGCTGATACTTAGCAAAAAAACCCAAATATCATTCTGTCCGACCCGGGATTCGAACCCAGGACCTCAGAGCGCTGTCGTACCGAACAATTGAAATATAGATTTAAGTGATACATATATATATTTGTAATAGATATTTAAAATATACTTGCATAGCTCTTTTAAGCCTTCCTTAGAGATTTTAATAAAGACCACGTAAACCAAATCGCATACCTACAATTTATCTCAGCGCTGCTGTGCATTTCCCCAGGGATAGTATCTTCCCTAGGAATGGAATTGGATTCAACCACTAGCTTGCTATGCAAAAGATTTACCTGAATTAGTAACTGACTTGCTAAAGTGGTCGTTTAATGCGCGTGTGTGTGTTGTTGGATTTTGACGACTAATGTTATACGATGATTAACAAAAACATTAAAAACAAATTTACAAAGGATTACACTGACTCAAAAAAATAATTAATCTTTATGTATACGTATATCCAAATCGGAAAAGTGTTTTTAGAAAAATAGCAGAAATACAAACTTACATACGGTTCGAATACATACTTAACCATCTTTTTTATAGTCGGTTAAAAATAAAGTTATATCAATGATCTCTTAGATTATAATCTGTGTAGTTAGACTTACTTTATTACTTTTCAAATTAAGATAATTTTATTTTTATTCCAAGTACACATAGGCTGAGGGAGCCATATCACCGAAGTTTAACACTAACTCATGGAAAATATACCCGTGGAACACATAAATATTAAATTAATTATTGTATTCGATAATTTTAATGTTGATAAAGAAATAGTGCTAGACGTAACACCTGAATGTAAATGATTTAATTAAACGAGACCATTGTAGGGTATTGTAATAAACTACGTGTTTTTACATTTTATGATCCTCTTTATACCAAAATAAAGGTAAAATATTAATGACAGTGTCACAAATCACAATGAAAGCCATTTAGCAAAATTATAATAAACCTAAAACGCCTAACAGCGCCTTTTGGAATATAAATCGTAATGTTAAAAAGTAATTACAAATAATATTGTGTTTTTTTATGTAACTTAATGACGAGATAAAATCGTTAGCCTAATAGTGAAGGCCACGAATAAATAATAATATCAGCCCTGTATTTTATACCGTCCCACTGTTGGGCACGGGCCTCCTCTACTACTGAGAGAGATAAGGCCTTAGTCCACCACGCTAGCCTAGTGCGGATTGTAGATTTTTACACACCCCTCGAAAATTCCTATAGAAAATTTCTCAGGTATGCAGGTTTCCTCACGATGTTTTCCTTTACCTTTAAAGCCAGCGAAGGCCACGAATGGTCATATATAATATCAATATATGTAAAAGTAACAAATCAAGCCTTTTGCCTTTCGCTCGTTTTCAATCAGTTCTAAAGACTCTTCTTTATCGAGGTTAGGTATTGCATGTAATGTTTTTTTTTGTCAGCGACTAACTGACCCTACAGACTTAGTCCTGTCTTAACTATGAATATTAAATTGGAATTAGTATAATTAATAAAAAAAAAATATATATATTATTCAAAAACATAGTGTTTATTATTGTAATGCTCTATGAAATACGCATTCTGTCAATCGCTGACAGTTATGTAAAATTAATATTGTTGTTAAGTTTTCTTAAATTTTTCTAATGTTCCGCTCAATATCCTTGATTTTTTTTTTCATATGAACCTTCTTCTGACAATAATTAACACAACAAAAAAGAATTGGCGAAAATGTTCCGTCCGTTTACGCATGATGCGATGACCAAGGGAAATAGAGATTTATTTTTATATCTATAAGATACTTTTATACCCTATCGTCCGATAATTTTTTTTTTCTTTTCGTGATGGATTTCGTATAGCTTCCGCATGGTCCCATTTTAATTTAATTGGTTTAAGACGTTGGACTTCGAAGATTAACAGGGGAACTCCTCAAAATATAATAGGATTTTGATCATTTATTTTGTTTATGGTTCAATATAACTTCAAAATTATTTTATAAATATAACGGTATATAATTATTTTAATATTTTCTTATTTAACTTCAATATAAGTATACAAAGTTCAATTGTTTTTGGAATGTAGAGGTTTTTGGAGTCGATTATATACAGTATTATAATAATTGAGAATATGACTCTTACATCATTGGGCATAAGACTTTTTCAATTCAATAATCACATATAAACTGCCTATGTAACATAAGTTCGCAGTCATCGAAAACGGGATTGAAATTGCGTTAAGTTGAAATTCTTTCGTCGTATTTGTTTCCCACATCAACCCGAATATAAGCTGATGTTTATACGCCGTAATTCAATGTGCATTTACATGCTGGGCTTTGAATACGCCCACGGATCTTCCCACGTATATTTTTAGGGGTAAGTTGTGAATGAAAACCCTTACATATTGTATATGAGTTTTCAAAATAACCCGAGAAAATTGTTTTGTTCTTATGTATTATAACTTCACTAAAATATAATGTTTTTGCATTTTTTCCATCTGGGTTCCAAACAAAAATGTTCTAAGTCATCTTTGCCGCTCCGTTGTGGAAAAAATTGTCGGTATTGCCTTCTGCTGAAACGGAAAGTAGACGTAAAGAAGCAATTTCGCAGGCCGGCACGATTTTGGCAACCGGCTTATATTTGCTGAACGAGACTTGAATAAAGCAATGTAGCGTTTTACGCCTATTCCGGCTTGGATTCCAAGAAGGGGTTAGCCTGTCTAGGCGACCGGTCATAAATTGAGCCAAATCGTTTCTGCATCATGCAGGAAGTTCCTTCGTATTTCCTTTCGTATAGGAACAGAGCAGTAGGAGCATGACGGTCAAAATGAAGTAAAAATATAGTCGTTATTCTGATACCACTGCCAACCCTACAACTATGTATAAAATGTATGCGACACCATCAACATAGTATATCGACTAAGTTATTTGCTGGTGGTAGGATATATTTTATATCCGTCCGGATAGCGACCACAGTACCTAAGATGCTGAAGCTCTTGTGGTCCACGTTTGTAGCGACCATCTACCACTACCATAAACTGATTGAAAAGAGCAACACCAGAGTTTCTTACCCGTTCTTCTCTGGTGAAAACTTTCCGAACTGGTGGTAGAGTTAATATTGACGGAATCTAAATAATGTATAACATTTTACAGATTCAAATAAATCATTTCATTTCATTTCATCGTACACAGATGTTACAATTGGCCCACGTAAGTGTGTCGCGTTCCGGGATCAGACTGTGTATAACCGGTTCCAACAGGCCAGTATAATTGTGTCGACTGCCGATGGGTAATAATCTGTCGTCATCGACATTCTATTGGCCGCCACTCCACTTACCATCAGTAAGTATAACTTGCAGTGGGATCACTGCCGTATACGTACAAAAAAAGTAACAGCCATACGTCTAACCCCCTTATTCATAGACATTTTTTATCTAAGGACGGAGCAAAGCTGTGATAACAAGTCTGTTTTTCAGTGCTGACGGCATGGTAGCCTTCGCGGTGCGTAGACATAGGGCTGTTGAGATTGGCTAATATTGTTGTATCTCAATATTAGCCGATCACAACGGGCCTATGTCTGTTTTTCAGTGCCATTGGGCACTGAGAAACAGACTTGTTATCGCATCATTACTCCGTCCTTAGATAAAAAACGTCTATGAATAAGGGGGTAAGTATATCAAATTTAAGGGTTAACGCGCACAGAACCATGTTATTACTGGTAGAGTTTCCCCTTTCAGTTTTTTTCCATTTCGCAAGTAAAACACGAAAGCTGTCATTGCGTCGCGGTGATTTATATTTTTAGTAACAATCCGTGACATTAGACGGATGGGTTCTTGAAAATGGTAGGTGTTTATTTTGCAAACTATATCTTTGTGTATTTTCGTTTTATTTGCTATTATTTATTTTATGTATTTGGTATTTATAATGATCTCACGCGTAACAGCGTTTCTGTTTTGGAAACAGGGTTATAGAAATTAGATCCAGCCTTAAGAAACATCTATTTTTATGATCTTGAGAAATGAAAAAATACTTGAATTGTTACGAAACAGACTTTAAGCCATCTGTAGTTGATTGTTGGAGAAGTTGGTAACGGGCTACCTTATTTGGCATTAAAATTTTAATATTAAAGCCATCCTGACAAGGATCCTATATTTTTATCACTCTTCGAAAACACAAAAGTCTTTAAAAATTTATGATATATGCAAGAGAAAAATAACTTAAAAATATAAAATATAAAACAAATAAATACCTCAGCATACAAAATATTCAACCTTCTTTACATATATAGCAAATTTCACCCTAAAAACTGCTTAAAAGAAACAGTTAGATGTATGTTGCAAAAGCCTTGTTTTAGTGAACACTTTACTTGCTAGCTCTGACAAGGTCGTAAGTTCACCTCGTCTCGGATCAAAATAGATCGCAAGCCGAATCTCTATAGATAGACATTTAGTTACATAACGTCTGTATCATACATCCCTAACGTATTTTTGTGTATATACTGAAACTGATTAATACCCTAGAAAATATTAAAATATTTAATTATCTTTTTAAATATAGTAACTCTATGGTATTGTTTTCTCACGGCATTATCATATCGTTAAAAATTCCACACACGTCACGCATTTATCCTCAAAGGGGTATGTAGAGGCGCAACTAGGGCACTTTTCGATAAATGTGTTCTGTCCCATGATGTGATAGGGGGCGAGTTTATCGCTATCTCGGGCCCAAATTTCATAATGCGGGCTGACACTGAGCAGAAAAATCCAAATATCACTTTGCCCAACCCGGGATACGAACCTAGGACCACAGAGCGCTGCCGTACCGCGCATGCAGTACAACTACGCCACCGAGGTGGTAAAAAATTCCAGTCCTTAAAAACAGTTTTGTGGGTAAATATACTTACTCCCTTTCCTTTGCCTTGTGCAAGAATAATAATAACGTCTGCTTGTGGTAGAATACGTTTTTGCCCTGGGATAGCGGCCACTGTATATAAGGTGTTAAACCCGCTATAGTAGCCCACGCGTGTCTCGCGTTTTGGATCAGTTTGTGTATAACAGGCCAGCATAATTGTGTCGACTACCGAGGGGTAATCATCTCTCGTCAGTCGAAATTTTATTGGACCCCACTCCACTTACCATATATGTCACTTTATCTAGATTCTACTTTCTCCGGTGCAGTATGCTTTCTTGCCGTGTGTAATTATAATTAGTAAGTCAATGACATTACCTAAGGTATAAACGACTGCCTTATATCTTTTTGAACTACATAAATCTAAAATCCCATTACAAAACTCTGCTACCCCCAACGACAAATCCTCAGAGAGAATAAAACACGGTATGAATAAAAAGTTACGGAACGCACAAGACAATAAACATACAGCATACCCATTATTCCGCACTGATAGGCCCTAAAAGAACACGCGAGGTGTAATTTCGACTCAGGAATTGATAGACAATACAACAGCATATAGAAACGCGAACGTCTATATTCGCGTTTCCATCGATTTGCTGTCAAACTTCGCCGCAGGTGCTTCGGGGAGCACCTAAAATTATCTCGACACTTTATTGGCACAAGCATCGATCCTTAATTAAAACGTCTCGGCTACAAGATTTTGTTCGGGAACTTGGGAGCGTGTAAAATTGTCCCCTTAAATTGTAGGTGACGGGAAACCGTTCGAAGTTTGAAAGGGTTTAAATTTACTGTAAGAATTTGTAGGTGTGTAGAATTTTCAGGATTTATGGTGTTTTTACTTACCATTTATTTAGGTGTGTTATAACGTTATGGTTCTATGAGGTAATCTAAAACATTTAGTGTAGATACTAGGTTAGTTAAACATTAATTCCTTTAGTGTGAATGTCCTCTGATAAAGTATACCGCGTTTTTTAAAAAATAATGTACTATATTATTATAAAAGCGCCGATAGCCTTGTTGGCAGTGGAACTGCCGAGACGACTGTCCGCAGATTCAAAATCGAAAGACACACACCACTGACTTTTCATAATCGTATGCTTTAATAGTGAAGGAGAACATCGTGAGGAAACCTGCATACGTGAGAAGTACTTTATTCGAATATTCAGGGTATGTAAAGTCTGCCAATCTGCACTAGGCTATTGTGATGAACTAAGGCACCTCTCGCTAATAAAGAAGGCCCGTGCTCAGCAGTGGGATGGTATAATATACTATAATATTATTATTTTTGCATGTTTTGAATATAGGAATTTTGTTACATTCCAGAATTGATTCGTTCAATTTTGCATCTGCTGTTCGCATCGTCTGTGTTACGGAAGTCGATATTGTTTACTTATTTGTTTTATGAAACTCGATTTTCATTATTGGATAAAATATCTGACATATTATTTCCTGTTTCACATCAAATATGATGTGGCGGTGCATTTTGTTACGCAGAGTAGTTTGTTTATTAAAACAGAATGCATTAAACTTATTAAAGAGATAGAGTTTTATAGTACCCAGATACTGAGAATTAGTTACAGAGTCAAGTCGATATTGCGTTACTAAATGACTACATACTCGTCTTTGCCTCTGTTAACATCGTGTCGCAATTTATCCACGTATCAAGTTTATATGCGAAAATCCCTATTTTAGTTTTAAATAAAAAGCGGCGATAGCCTAGTTGGTTGTGGAACGGTCTGCCAAGACGAATGTCCGCAGGTTCAAATCCCAAGGGCACACACCTCTGACTTTTCTAAAAAATCATGTGTGTATTCTTTGTGAATTTATCGTTCGCTTTAACGGTGAAGGAAAACATCGTGAGGAAATCTGCACATCCGAGAAGTTCTCTATAGGAATTTCGAAGGTGTGTGAAGTCTACCAACACGCACTAGGCCAGCGTGGTGGACTAAGGCCTAATCCCTCTCAGTAGTTAGAGGAGGCCCGTGCTCAGCAGTGGGCAAGTATATAATACAGGGCTGATATTATTATTATAAGTTTTAAATTTTTTTATAACTTTATGATTAAGGCCGAAAGTGATGCATGCGTAAATATATTTTTATTTATAAGTGTAATGTTGCCACTCTAACGTATTATCTTAAAGTTGTAGTGGCATTAAGTCGTATATTTTTTTTTATTTATTTTGCTTGAAAATTACCCGTTTTTCCCAGGTTCTCCAACTATCTTCATACCAAATTTCGATGAAATCTCGTCGGTAGTTTTTATTTTATTGTGTTCAGACAAACAACCTCGGCAGGGGATTATGTTTTATAAAATGTAAAGAGTACCAACATAAATGTTATTTAATATGTTGGTTCTTGGTCCTACATCATTAAAACGTTGTACGTAACAATTTACTGTTATGAATGCATCATAATAGTTTAAACTTCAGAAGTCCAGTTTAAAGTGGTCTTAACACACACACACTTTTCATAACAACGGGGATCACTTTTAACTGGTCGTATCCGTGCCAGAGCTATTCGTCGTTCGACATTGTAACAAGTGTGATGGATGCCAGACTTTAGGACGCGAATAAAAACAACTGAGCGTATGACGACACTTTTTAGTGCATTTTATTTATTACCTCGTTATTTTGTGTCAGACATTGTTATATTAGCGGGGAAGTTGAATTTGTTATACCGGATCATCGCGCTTAAGAATTTTATTAATTAAGCATACATATTATTCAAGTAATTATACTAGAAATTATACGTAACAGTACTACGATGCTGTGTTTGATATAATTTGACAAATATATTTGAATATTTCGGTTAACAAAGTAAGATATTACCGACTTAATTATAATTAGATATAATAAAACTTATTTATGAATATTAATGGATCACTGAGCCAGCTCATGGGATATTGTAACTGAAGTCATATCCCTGCCTATATAACAAACGTCTGTAGACACAATTTACAATAATTTCAAAACAATGCATTAAATTATCTATTAACTACATTTTATAAATTGTGTATATTATTATATCACATAGCGTAATTTTTGATTTTGATTAATAATTTAATTTTTATCAATTTATATTTTTGTTTTTTCAAAAATTTCAGGTACCTACACTACACGATATGGATAAACAACATTTCTAAAGATATCTTAAAAAACGTAAATACTAAAACAATAAAAACTATATCTTAAACATTTGTGTTTATAAAAGAATAAAACTAATCACAATATTATCGCGGAATCATTAAAAACCGCTAACAATCAAATAATTAAAAAATAATGTTGCAAAATTTAAGAAAAAAACATGCAATCTTTCTTTAGATAATTTGTCAAATAGATCAGACAGACATTGCGCATCATTCAAATTTTTTAAAACATCTTTATAGAATTCATAAAAGTCAACACACTTGGCTTGAATAGAATTAGGTCTCCCAACATTTTTTGGGGTTTAAAAATATTGTGAAGGTATTCTGACCTTTCAAAACCTTAAAGATTTTTAATATGAACATTTTAATAAGGATGACATTTAAAAAGCTTATGTTATAGCACGAATATCATGAAGTAAAGTTATTGCAAACGATCCAAATATTTCATTATCGAGTTAAAAAACTCTTACCCACTTATTCATAGACGTTATTTATCTAAGAACGGAGCATTGCTATGATAACAAGTCTGTCTGTCAGTGCTGACAGCATGGCAGCCTTCGCAGTGCGTAGACATAGGGCTGTCGTGAATGGCTAATATTGAGATATAACTTGAATCCAGCTGGCTGTCAGACAATCAAAGCTGAATAAACAGCAAGCTATCAGATAAACAAAGCTGAGAAACAGACTTGATATCACAGCAATGCTCTGTCCTTAGATAAATAACAGCTATGAATAAGGAGGTTAGTCGATAAATTAATTGTTAAAAGCGAATATTCATTAAAAGAAATATTTTGCTAAACTATTAAATACTTGGAATGATATGAGAACATTTTCGTAATACATGTATTGTCTTTTATTATTAATATTAAACCTTATACCTAACATAATATTTATGATCTATCTAAGTTATTTGCGTTAACTTATATAATTGGAATGAGTAAGTAATAACAAAATTACTATTACGTCCATGTTGATATGCGCAAAATTAACAGATGTGAAGGAAGGTAACAGCAAAAATATATTGTAACAAAGGCATTATAAGCAAGGCCGCTGAGTTGAACCCCGTTAGGCCTTAACATGTGACGTTAGCCAGCCACCACAATAACTCAATAGTCAATAAACATCATTTATATTTAGCCAAGTAATTAATGATACAAGTCGATAGAACAAAGAGCCTTTACGTTTATAAAACACTTATAAAATATCATATCAAGCAGAACGTATGTCTAGTTATGAACTAATATTGTTAACTATTTACCTATTATTCAGTCACGTTTGTCTTAAACAAGCACTTGCGAATATTTGTAGCGAAAATTGAACACTTCACTTAACAAATTATTTGCTTACGTTTCGGAGCCTGTGTAACTAGTGCCATCTACTGTTTGTTTAAATTAATTCACAAATCATACAATTAGGCCACGAGCATCAAAATAACATCCAACATCTTAATAGTATTCGTTAACAACAATATTTCCTACATATTCTATTTGTCTAACTCCATTGTCAAGTACTCTATTATTTTTCCTACTTTAATTGTTATTAATCTATGCCACATCATTGATTCCAGTGCTTAATTATGCTGTAAATGAATCATGTCTTTCCAGTGCGTTTGTTGCGTCCCGTATTACCACCCTTATATACGTAACAAGATTTTTATTAAAACTTTTACTAATTGGTAAAAAATGTCTACATTTTTTCCGACATCTACAATCTCATAAGGCTTCTTCATAATAAACTCCTACGTTGATCTGAAACAAAACAGAATTGTTAAACATTGTTTTTCTTCGTTATTATAATTCTTTGTTATACTTGTTTTTATATGAACAATTTATGACGAGACGAGACGAGATAGTAAGCGTGAATACTGCTCATAAACTGCACCAACAAAACAAAACTTTGATATACGGGGTACTGTGTCGTACTGCATTACGTTAGTCACCACGAGATATTCAGTCTTAAGTCTAATTACTTTAGCTACAATATCTTCTCAATCAACAGGACAGGAGCACAATGCTGCTTAGCTGCAAAAACAGACATTGAATCTAGGTCAAATCCTGTGCAGGTGCAAGTAAGGTTTTCTGTCAGGAACGAGGCTGTGGCAGAACGCCAATACCATGTCGTTGTAAAGATAACCCACCAAGCTTGCTTACTATTTGATACAGTACATAAGCACAGCAAATTGAGTGAAGCCTGAACTTAATGGTACTTAAAGTATATGACATACATGAACTTAGCCGTGCTGAAATAATTGGTCTATACACCAATATTTAAAGTAACACATTGCAAGGAGAAACCGCCTCTTTGTATCGGTTGTTACCCCTTTCTATAATAAACTACACGATTAACACGGTTGTATGAACTATGTTAAGTAAAATACCACAGCGTTTGTTTATGAAATGCTTTCACCTAGCTCTTGTCTTACAGCATGCCTATCACAGAACATAAGAAATCCCTGCTTCTATGATGCCGTTTATTTAGTCGCATTAAAAATAGGTCAGATTAAAATTACTTACATTGTTAAGTCAGTGCTTACTACACCACGTGCACAGGACATCCATCCTTTACCCTCTCGGTGTCCAGTGGCGGTGATATGACAACGTACGTATCTCGACTCCCGCAAGCGTACTCTTCGTCATCACCAGCAAATAAAGGAGGTGGGGGGATGACGTCATCGTCAACATCATCTTCTGTCGCCTCCTGTCGCTTTCTCCCAGGCATGTAGTTCATAACGCACGTCACAGCGATCAGGAACAGAAAGAATATGAACACCACGTCGAACATTATCAAGAAGTTCAGCATTACAAATTGCATCACGTCACTTAGTAACTGGCCGCTCACATTCTGCGTCAGTCACGGCGGTAGGCACGTTGTTTGTTGGCATTATAACATTTTTCCTTTTGCTGATCTGTAACAACGATTTTTTATCTAATTAGAACGGAACATCGTAATCTACAAAATATTGGGGATGTTTGGATTTTCCTCGTTTATTTTCATAAATTGTTAATTGGGATAAATAACATAGGTCGAAAACAAGCGATGGTACTGAGACCTTTTCGATAATAGTTATTGGACTGTTGTAATACCTAAAGCCTATTATTTAATGTTAATGATTTTCTCAAATGTTGCAATAACAATTATAAAATATCCTCAGCCAGAACTAATATTGAGAAGGCACGTTCAAATTTCAGCAAAAGTTACAACGTTTGTTGTGTGTGTGCTGTTTATTCTGTATATTCAATTTATGTATCAGTTTCTATAAAGAATTTTACCAAACCATCGTTCTTATCGTGACTAATCTACTTCACTATACTTCGCCTAATAAACCAACTTTCAATTACAAATATTTGGCATGACGATTATTTTAAGATCGTCAAGTTATAAAAGGCACACCATACTTATAAATTTTAAACGCTGTTTTAGCACGAACCTACGGAAATGACAAATAAATATTTATTATTCTCTTTTATTCATATTTGCATGTTTGCGATTGGAACAAATCGGATGGTGTGCGCAAATTCATTCCCTTTGTTCACAGACCCTTTAACGTAGCAATTTGTATCCCGTATCTTTCGTTTGATAGTATTTTTCCAATTGAAATATTGTTTTGCAATATGCTCGTGTACATTTCTGTTATGTGTTTTGAGATGTTGTTACACATTATTTTAGCATTTCATCATATATGTTAGGTCTGACGATTTTAATTTTCAATATCTATTTTTTCTTTTTACATAGTATTTTTCCTTCTTTGTACATTGTTATTTATTTCTCTTTTTTATTTTTTGCGTTCATTATTTTGTATTTACATTGTTGTTTTGTTCTTTCCTGCTATTTTTTACTTCAAGCGAAGAAACACAGATAATTTTCTAAAATAAAAGTGACAAAAACTTTTCAAAAATTATGTTCGAGTTCGGAACGTTTCAGCTAAGAAAGTTGGAAGCATTTATTAACTTAAGTATAAGGCGGATGTTTTGTCTTTTGAAGATATCAATTTGTTACAAGACTTGTACCCAAACTTTTAGCGACAAACGTAAAGTTTTTTTTATCTGTACAGGTTAATAAAAAAGTATTTATGCGAAAATTTTATTTTGCCATAAAGAGTGTTTTATTACGTTGTAGAAAATATTTTGGGATAGGACGATATTTATGCGATTGAATTTTTCGCATGGTCAAATTGGATACTGAAACAAATACAGAAAGAAGGTTTTAATACCTAAGGACATCGCATATCTTACATTGGAAACAGAACTATCAATACAAGTATAATCGTTTGCAGACTTATCACGGTCAAATAAATAATATTGATTGAAATTCATTTCAACTGTACCCTATTTCAAAACTTAAATACTGTCTTGAAGCGCGGCGGTTAATTAATTCAAACGGACCTAATAATTTGTAGCGGAAACGACTAATGCTAATTTCAAAAGTTTAAATTTCGAAGCTCAAATAAATATGAAAATTTTATGTAATAAAATTTGGTACTGGCCGCATTCAACGTCGTTATTTGCCAAACTCCAAAAGAGTTTTCTCGCTAGATATAATTTTAGCGACCGCGCCCGGTTTGGACGGCTAATATCCGCCTAGACCCGTTCCACTAAAACAATGGCCTCAAAACTCGGCAACTGACTTTATTCATGGATTATTCTTCGGTTTATTACAAACGATTTGGAAAATACAAAACTTGATTCGAAGCTCGGAGCGACTGTGGAATAATGCCTTTGTAACGATCGATTTTACTTTTGCGACAGCGCTGAGAAAGCAATTTCAATTAATAATTCTTATAATAAATTAATTTAGTAAACTGTTCTATTATATAAAACCGTTTATTGTTTTGGCGATATTATCTCTTCAGTCGGGCGTGCAATGTTCGGGCAGTAGGGAATCATGAGGTGAGCCTAGTGCGGTATGGCAAACTTCATAAACCCTCAAAGTTCTTTTTGAGAACTTCTCAAGTATGCTAGTTGTTCTCGAAATATTTTCCTTCGCCGTTAAAGCAAGCAATAATTTACATAACTTTATAGAAAAGTAAGAGGTGCTCTTCCTTAGTAATCTAAAAATTACTCACCCAAAAGATAGCTTATAAATGTATAGATGTATACATGTAGAACACTGGCAATATAATTATAACATGACAAATAAATTAATGACAATATAAGATATATAACACCTGTATCAAGACAATCTCGGTCATAATACAGATGCATTAGGGTCTAATCCCCGTAAGTAAGTTACAAATTACCTAAACCAGGGTTGTTTAATCGAGTCTCGTCACAAGCGTGACAAGGACCATCGGATGGGTATTATCCCTTAGGCGGATTGCAACAAACTTAATTCCTTTGGGCCACAACTTCAAACAATTGAAACCAAACAACGTGGAATTATGGATGACGTCACAGGCATAAAGATGTGAGGCTGAAATTATTTTAAATTCAAGTATTTAATATTTTAAATATTATACTTTTCGTATGTGAAGATGTGGTTAGATAGTTAATATCCGCCCGGATAGCGATCATCGAACATAAGGCGTTTAAACCCGCCATAGTGCCCAACTATATGTCGGGTTCCGGATCAGCCTGTGTATATCCTATTCATCAGGCCGGCATAATTATGTCCACGGTTACCTCTCGTTAGTCGACACTAACTGACCCCCCACTGGGCTTCCCATCAAGTATTGGGGTCTCTAAACTGAGCCCGAAATGAAGAAAAAATATGTTTGGATGTTTGTTAGAAGTTCACGCCTGAACAAATTTAGAAGAAAATATGCACAGACGTACCATGCGTCCTGGTTTAAAATTTTACTCACCTTTCATCCGAAAAATACATATTTTTGTATCTCATGAGCCAGTCTCCTGAAAATTATTTTATTTTGCGCTGCCTATCCCAAAATAGTATATGTAATATTCCCAATCATTAGTTCAAACTTCTCGCGTTATGATAAATAGTGTGTTAGAAACAATACATTGAGTAATATACAAACTTTGGACGTATGTGTTAAGGTCCAACATAATTAATGAGCAATCAATTTGCTCCTCATAACTCGAACATGCCAACTAACTCGACTTCTGAACTACGGGTCGGCTTACGCTGGAGTGATGACTTTAAAGATTAATTTAAGTTATACAAGTAATGTTACTTGTATGGTATGTACCAGACAATGTTTTAAAACATATTTCTATTACACGAATAATGAATTAAGGCATAATAACAACTGCAGCGGGTTATTACAAAAATATTTTTTTGTTGCTTTGAATGACGAGATTTGCCGTTCGCCTGATGGTAAACGATACGACCGTAAACAGTAGAAACACCATTCAACACCTTGAAATGTTTAATCTTATTATGCCTAGTAGTTAAACAGGCTACAATGTCATTCAAACCGGTACAAAACCGTGACTACACACTGCTGCTTGGCAGCTGAACAGACATTGCGGTGACACCTGCCCAGGCGAACTCTCACATATGAGAGATCTACCACCAGTAAAATACGTATATAAACTAATATGGGTAAAGAAATTTTAATAAGAGACATTTACGACGAAGCGATAAATTATGTACATGCAAGCTACCGCGGCGGTAATTCCCGCCAGAACCGACCGTTCATTAACTTTTTAACATTCACCTCTCGCAAATCCGAACTTAATTATGACGCAGGATTATAACAGTGCGTTACAAATTACTGCTCTCCATCGCACCGTGCTTAATCTGCACGTGTACTTCATAATATAATATAGGTATCGCTGGCAGTTCCGCCCGCGTGGAAATCCATTTCCGTGTACGTTACATAGTACTCAAGAATAATGAGTTATCTTATTCTAATTTTGTATAATTGTGAAATATTATTCTTCCCAGCCGAATTTTCGGCCACGGTGGCCAATCTCAATGGAATCTACCGGGTACGCGGGAGATATTATAGTGCACAAGTGTGTGCGCAATGCACAGGTGCACTCTCACCTTTAGGCTCTCATAGTCCGGTGACTGCAATCCCACATGACTGGTGAGGGATCAGGCGTAAGACCAACGGCTTCACATGCTTTCCAGGCACATGGGTTTCACATCGCCAACTTCCTGACTCCGAGCTGCGACTGAGTAATGTTTTTAAGATGGAAAAACCGAGTCACTAATATTTCGGCCCGACCCGATTCGAATCCAGTACCTCGACGCAGTAGTCGTACTCGTACCGCATACAATTACAACTACGCCACCAAGGCAGGTATTGTAACATTTTTTAGACGATCAACACCTCAGTCATCCCCATGATCATGAAGGTTGCGAAGTCTTCGAATAGTCGGATATAATACAAAACCGTGATAAAATCTGGAAAATCTGTTTTATTTCAATACCTTTTACTACTAAACGATTTTTAGAATGAAATCAATAGTTCTACTTTTCCTTATTTCAACATAAACAATTAAGTTAACTTATCTACCTATTTTATTTGAAGTGTTCTTCATCCAAAAACTTCACTCAAATTAATTAAAAAATCCTCTTAAAGGTCGTCACCACACCCTCAATTCCTGTGGGTATTCATGGCAAGTAGCCATTATCAGGTCGTCCATTTGCTCAATATCCGGCAAGCTATTATAAATAGACTTTTATAAAGCTAAAAACGATTTCGCACTTAGCCGAATAATTTCCGATAACACCAAATCCACCGACATAAACGTGGGCGGTTCCTATATTGTGATAAATTGCCCCACAGCTCCCGTTCAATCGGCTAAGTCATTAACCGAATTTGTACAAACTTTTCCTAGACACGGGTAAACACTACAAAGGACTCTATAACTTTAGGGTATGCTAATTAAATATAGTTTCGCATAATTTAAGGAATAGTTTCGAAGTTATGTGAAGTGTACGACACGTTACATCCGATTATGAGGGTGTTTGGGTTCGGCTTTTCATATTATTGGGTGATCCTTGAGTGGCATGTTTTACGGATTAGATCCTTATTCACCGGAATGTAGGAGAAATTCTTTAGGTATGACTAGACAAATTTCATCATATATCTGCTTTAAAATAGACTAAACATTTAATGTTATTGAAATGATACTCATATATTAAGCAAATCTATTTAGTATTATAAAGCTGAAGACTTTATTTGAACTCGCTAATACCAGGAACTACTAAATTTATTTTGAAATTGTT
>NW_023593517.1:0-22288 GCF_014839805.1 Manduca sexta
ATATATTTTCACAGGTGGAAGAATTGGCCGACACGGAGCGTTACTTCTGCAGCAGTTGTAAATGCAAACAGAAGTCGACTAAGCAGTTTTGGATACGCAGATTACCCAACGTTTTGTGTCTACATCTCAAAGATTCCGGTGGCACAATTACTTTAGGTAATTGTTATACAATTACTTAACAATAATAATAATAGAAAGTAGTGTGGCGTCATTTTCCTTATGTTAAACATTTTTTATTATCTTTAACAAGGTAAGCAATTTAACATTGTTAGAGAGGAACTTAATAAATCCTGAAGCGTCCTCAATGTGGTGAATCTTTAATATCTATTTTTTTCTTCTGGTAATACGATTAAGCTGGTAAATGATTGTGATCCTGTATGGTCATCAGGACTAAAGTGGACACGTCGATCTCGTTCCCGCTGCGGTCGCTGGACATGTCGCGGTTCGTGCTGGCCAACGTGCCCGACACGCGCCGCTCCGGCCGCGGCAACCAGCTCTACGACCTCGCCGCCGTCATCGTGCACCACGGCTCCGGGTTAGTATACCGCGCCATGTACCATCAATATAGCAAGGAGAATAGCTCGCACACTTAGAACTAAGGTGAATTAAATAAAAAGTTTTTTTATGTCTTCATTTAAGAAGCTTGGTCGTTATTTCACGACTATGTCGCTCCATATGTCCACTTTTACTACTAACTTACCAAACTTTTAACTTGTAACTTTGTGCCTACTAACTTTTGATGAAATCAAATATTTTTAAATAAAGCCTTAGCCTCTTCTGATACAGGAACCGATAAAAAACTATTTATGCTACCCACATTAAGGTGACTTAACTTAAAAAAAGATGATTTGTGGGAAACTAATAAAAAAGTTTTGAAAACAATATAGAAAGCAAGGATGTGGGCGGTCGACGAAAGTGAAAATGTTTGTTTTATAATTTTGTCTTTTTCTAGTCATAGGGTTATAGAGCATGCTTTGGAAGATGGTTTTATAACAAAATCAGAAATTATATAAATGTTGAGTTAGGTCACTTTAGTTCTAAGGGTGCGAGGTGTTCATGGTAAGATTGGTAAATTAATCAATTTTGTATTATAAGCATTTGTACGTAAGTACTCTGAGTTGGTTAAGGTGTTTTAGAGATTACCATGGCAAGATGAATAAAAAAGTTAAATGCCTGTCTATGTTTCCATGTGGGAAGTAAATGAGTTTTATTTTTTATTTGATTGTAAAAGATATATATTTTAGTGATTATTTGTATTGATAAGCATAAATTTTATTTAATTGTATGGACTTAATTTAATGATCATATTTTATGTAATTGATGACACTAAATACTAATCCTTGGTAGTGGATGGACATATGTTTTGATACGTCTGTGTCCCCAGCGCCGGCTCGGGCCACTACACGGCGTTCGCGATCAACGAGGAGCAGTGGTTCCACTTCAACGACCAGACGGTGCGCGCGGCCGACGCGGGCGCCGTGGCGGCCTGCAAGCCCTACATCCTCTTCTACATCCGCCGCGAGCTGGCGCTGCCGCCCGCCTCGTGACCCGCCCGCGTCGAGGGCGAGCGCGGTACTGCTGTAAGGCGAGCCGTTGCCAACATCAGAAAGTCATCAGGGCTTGGTGCCAACCTCAGAAGCAGATGCGCTGTTGTCCGGCTCTTCACTGTCGACTCTGGCTGGAGCCTCTGCCGGTCGTACTCCTCTGACCGGCACTACGTTGGCTCGAAACACTTCATGGATTCCTCAAAACTTACCGACACGAGAGGACTAATTATGATGACTATGATCACCTGTATTAGTGGAATGTAGCGTCTCAGATAATTTAAAAACGTAGTTACGTGAAATATTATGAGGCAATTACGTGGTCACAAGATAAAATATATATTATGTTCTATTATATGTTTAATGTTGTCGAAAATTTATATAACATTGCTACTTATAATTACTTCTCTATTACGAGTTCGTTGGGAAGGCTATGTGAATGTCTTCACAGCAACTCTTACAAGCGTGCGACGTTCACTAACCGTTCCAGTCGCATATCTGATCTCATAAAAGGTGACCTAACCCGCAATGTAATGTGAACTTTCAACATTCTCCTATAGATAGGCTACAATTCGTTCTTTGAAAATCGTTAAATTTGTTTGCAACCATACTCTTTAAAACTTTTTTAATCTACTTGATAAAGATTTGCATAAAATTTACTGGAAATACAAGTTTCCATAGATTAGTATACAGAACAGGGAATACAATAAACGCGAATCCCATGCTCTGATATAATCTTTGTATAATAAATAATCACCGTAGAAACTGTTTTATTTGGTGATATCGGCATTTTAGGACCTTTGGTCCAACTTGTTCCACTATACCATAGATAGTCACAAATTTGTAGTCATTTCATGGCTCCAGAAAAAATACTGAGCAGGTAGTATATCGATAAATTATGAAATAGATATATTAATGCATTCATTAGAACAATTTGAATTTTGGGCATTTACTATAGGAACAATCTAATTTATTACTACTGCTACTATACTCGTGAAAGATTTTAAAATAACTTTAGTATGATGCCATAGACAAGAATCAGGTTTAAAAAAAAATGTGGCAAGAGAAACTTGGAATATGAAATCAGACTAAGATCATTCCTAGGCTTACAATTGAGCGGGTCTCAATGATTTTGTGTTTGTGTGTGTTGAAATTATTCCATACAGGTCGCTTCGATATACTTAACATTTTTGGCTTCGTTTTCAACTATTTATATAAAAATAAATAAATGTTATAAATTAAAATAATTTTAAGGAAATCGGCGTCTGTTGCTCATTAAAAACTATGTACCTTTCCATAGCATATTCGTAGCACAATATTAAAAGTTGTAAGCATGAATATATTAAAATAGTTAACTTATTGAACGAATCATTTAAATTAAATGCATATATAAATAAAATATACAAAGTGTGAAAGACAACAGTTATGAATGTCGTATAATGTTTAGGTAAAGCGCGATAATGTATTTGCAACGGGTAACGAGGTGTCATGCCATATAATGCATTTCACTTAATATAAGCCATAATGAAACTGGGATTTAGTTTGTTCTCGTTTACACAACTGCATACTCAACATTCCCGTGTTTGTTTTCTTTGAGTAAAATTAGCGAAACAAATCATTTGTACACACATCGGTGTTTTTAATTTGTACTGAGCTGTTCAACGGATAATATTTTTCTAGTTAGCGATCGATTATTCGGTTCTAACAGGCCGGCAGAATTGTGTCGTCTGCCGAGGTGTAATCATCTCTCGTCAGTCGCCATTATATTGGACCCCACTCGATTTACCATCAGGTTCAAAGGGTTCATTTTGCCGTGTACTTTTAAAAAATCATAAGTTGACTAAGCTGCAGATTTGTGTGTGCGTGTGTAAGTAACACTCCACATTACAAATAATTTGTTTCGCTAATATTACTATACTGCCCCGCTGTATAGTAATAGTAGCGGCGGGACTTAGCTGACCGTTTTGTGTAAAACAATGTGATAGTATAATTTGTGTATGTACATAAACTGCTGATGATTTGTGTCGTGAATGTTCTCTTTTGCTAAGTACCTTATTTGAATAGCAGGTTTATTTTGTGTAAGTACTTCAATTACTGGAAGTTTAAGTGATTGAATTTAATAAATTCGCCAATTTAAACCATTATTGTGTTTTATTTACAGAACGTGATTAATTACAACATTTAAACAGTTTTATTAGTCGCGATAGCCATGATTGTTTGTCTATGGTGCTGTCTAGAGATAAATGTAGCGACAAATGGCTTTCGGCAATTGGTGCGTATTCATTCCACTGTGCGGGTTTCATGAGAGCTAAAGCGTTCTTTGACCACAATCTATCATTTGCCGTAAGCGCACTGTCACCTCTATTAAAATTATTATCTACCGTTCTCTCTAAATCAAAACTAAATGGAATTGTGTGTTCTGCACTTTCTTCTACAATCCAATTATCGGTATTCAGCTTTTCGATGGGCTCAGTTATAGCTTTCGCGTTTATACATTTTTTGCTTATTTTTATTTGTGGTTTAGGAGAACACATAATGACTTCTATGTTTTCATTATCGGCGATTACTTCGACTACATTTTCATCGTCGACTTCTATATGTTTTGTGTCAGGTTGGCTCACGTTTACTATGACTCCCTTCGACTCTACTTCTTGGATATCCAATTTTGGTATTACATGTATTTCAACATCAACAGTTCTTGAGTGAATATTATTGTAAGTTTCAATTTTCTCACCATTATCTTGATTGTCAAGAACTTTAGCTTCACCATTAGGACACACTTCTTTTAACGTTGCAAGTTTTCCTTTATAAATAACATCAGCTTTAGAATCCCTCTCTCTGCATATTATTCTTCTTCGTTCTCTTGGAGATAAAGCCATCCAATTTACTACATTTGTGGATTTCTCTTGATTATCTCCACCATCTTTGTAATTGTTAAACAACCAACTATTTTTGGGCTTTTGGTTCACAGGTACTTTTCCTGATCTGTCCGTTTCAACAGATGAAGGGTGTTTGTTAGGTTCGGTGATCTCTGTAACAGTTGATAGAGTTTGGGCCAGTGAGAGATTCAATCTTGGTATAAACGGCGGTGGGATCGGAGACGCTGCTCTAATTATATTTTCTGAATCTTCATCAAATTTCTCGAAGGAAAATGAATTGCAACTATCTGTTTCGTTGCTCGGTATATTTATCATTTCAATATAATCATCCGACAATAGATGCTTATTCTTAAAAGAATAAATCCAAATTGTCTTTACTCAGCGTCACTATCACTAAGTAACTCGTCTCCGAATACATTATTGAAGTCATGATTTTCCTTAAACGCATCACCAATAGGTCTAACCATTTCTATATTATCGTAGTCTATATTTTCTGAAGATGTGTCAGAATTGATGAAGTGCTTGTTAATTATGGTAAAACAGTTAATTTGGTGATTTAATCTAACATTATTTTTGTTATCGCCAGCAGTTACAACGGTGTTTCCTAGCAAAGTGTTATTATTATGTACATATTCGCAGGGGCTGAATAAGTTTTGGCGATCACGGTCTTTTAAACGTCTTTTTTCCCTGGCTATTGTGTTTACTCTATGAACATCTTGTAATTCCTTTGAAGCTCTTGTATTGTTTACGTAACACCAAGCGTGATCAAAATTATCTTTTGGTGATTCATCTGATGTTTGGGAGTCGTCACTATCATCAAGTTCAATGATTTCTACTCCCGTTGCTACATCTTGATTCAGCCAGGTTTGATTTCCTAAGATTCCTGTATTATTTACAAATAATTCGTTACTATTCACCCCTGCAAAAAATAAATTACACTATCAATTTAACTTTTACAAACATAACTAAGTATGTAGCAAAATCTAAGAGCAAAATATACCATTACTGATTGCTGGATTATTCCTATTAATTGTATGACACATTTCTATTCTCCTCATTGTATTTAACAATACAAAAGAATAAATGCAATCTTTATTGTATGCCGATGACACACAAAAAGCTGTCTTTGTAGACATTTAAAAATGTAATGCAAACTAAAAGTTCAATTCCCTAGAGTAGTACCTATACTCCAAAGTCAATTCACATACAATTCTTCTAGCCTGCATGACACCGAAGAGGCGTTTTATCGTAGCGCAATAAACTTCTCTTTATACGTCTATATCCTAAAAAAAACTTTAAAAGTGTTGCAAAAAGTTGACTACAAAAATTATTCTAGTAGTTTGTGGTGTCTTTTTTTATGTCATCAATTTATGTAAATAAATAAAAAAAAAAACGTAACAGCGCACACTATATTAAGGTTATAGCTTAAGGTCCATTTTCATACATTTTGTTTCACCTTTAATCTGGGTAACTAAACAAGTATTGACAAGTAAAGAATTTAAATTCACGTCTAGTTAGTGATTAGTTCTCGCAGTTGAAAAAAACGTAAAAATAATTAATATGCATGGATATTTCGGCCTTTAAAATTTAATACGACGAAATTTTAAAGGTCCCAGATTAAAGGTGAAACAAAATGTATGAAAAATGGACCTTAAGCTATAACCTTAAGTATAAGTTGACATCCAGGGGCCTTATTCTCTATCCCGCACGTTATTTTAACAGTGCGTAACAAGCACGTATCACAACGCATCATGTTTAGGACTATAGAAATTTGGCTTACAGAATACCATTTCACGTACATTTCTCGAAGATAACATGACACAGCCGCGTTACGCGTTTAAACTATCATTCACAATAAGGGACCAGAATATATCGTTGTATTGATCGCAAAAGTGCATAAGAATAGCGCATGAATACCGTAGACGTTTCTTTGCAACTATACTAGCTCTATAGTTGCAAAGAAACGTGCGAATATTATGTGCGAGCATTAGTATGCTCGCACATAATATTGCTTGTTCCTTGACTATAGGTACGTACAGGCGAGTCTATTCCAATTCGCCACCAATTTATATATGTTCTCGAAATTTATAAACACAAAAAAATATTGTCCATTCTCACTATTGTTGGAAAACAGGTCACCATAAAACCAAAGTTCAACCGTTAAAACCTAGAAACTGAATACAAAATAAATCGAACAAAACCTCATAGAAAAACCAAGTGAGCCAATTTAGTTGTCGCTAAAAGCATGTCTTACGTGCGGTGGCGACTGTACAGCGGCGGGCTCCGGGTAGTGCCGCTGTTGGCGAAACAAAGTGTAAATGGATTGATTGCACCAATTCCGCCCTCACAAAGGGAGGCAAATTGCATTAAAAGCTCCGTGGCGCGGGCCATTTGGCAAGCACTTACTCCATTAGGAGCGTCCAAATAACGTTACCTTAGTGTGGTATGGCTAGGTATCGCTACATGATAGATTCCCGTATACTCTATTCTTCTAATTCTAAACTTATTAGTATAGGAACACCGAAAATAATAATGCATATAGTGCTGCACTAAATTTAAGTAGTACCTTTTTTGAGTTTAGTGTTGAATTTTGTTATCTGGACAAATGTTTTTAATATTTACGATTTGGATCGTTTATTGAATGTATTACTAATTTTGAGTTTATTATCACCATTTGGATTTAAACATGTCAAATATTTTCTTTAGACTTAATGCATGTTTCTATCGCAGATCTCTCTTAAAAATGAAATTAGGAAGCAGTTCTATAAAACTGTCGTATTTGCGAAAGCTTGCGTATAGTGTATCAGGGTGTTAGAAACGTGTAAGTTATGGCGCTTCGACCAGGCGTGGAGGACGGGGCGCGACTACGGTACAAAGGTTAATTAATTAGATTGCGCTGCGCTTGAGTGGGCCGGCGCGTCGCCCGCTGCTCATTGCACGGCGCTAATTCGCAAATTAGTCACCGACAAAGCGGCCTTTTATCCTCTCCATTATTAGTCTGGCCTGTTTCATCTATATATTTCACTTAATTTCTAATTGGTTTAAATTATTTAGCCTAATGCTTTTAACGCCATTGATTTGGAAATAGAATCGACTGTCTCATTTGCTCATGGCTCATCCTATTCAAAATTTACGTAATGTGTAAGTATTAATTGTCAAAGTATATTAACTAGATGTCTTTCTAATACACAAAGATCAAATACGTAAAAAAGTTTCGTCAAAATGTTACAAACTAACGCAAAAAAACATCAAGATAACATTATGTTGCATTTGACTATCTGCCGATCTAAAGCACGCTTCAAATAGGTTTGCTTGTTTCCGCCTTTTTAAACTAACAATAGTGCGCAGGGAATAAATTAAAATATTTGTATTGTTTAAAACTAATGTTGTTGCGGAAGCGAAAATGTTTGCCACAGACAAACTGACAAACCGTCCATTAGAGGGCGAGAAGTCATGAACAACAGAGTGGCGGCGCACTAACGTGTAATTACAATTTATTTTTGTCTATCAAAATGTTTTTAATTGGTTTTAGCGTTGGAAAATACTCTAATATGTGATTAGCGGGCACAAAGCTGTATATTTGCTTAATGGAAGAGTGTTCGAGATAAAAGCCTGCGCTATCGGCGCGGGATCTGGTCGGTAATTAGAGGGGCCGCGGGCGAGCTGACGACTCTTCCTTCACATGCCACTTAAACTTACACGGGCTTGCGTGTCCCGGCTTATGTCTCTCTGTTTCAACTATATATCGATGAACTGCATTACTTCCATTTCTGTTAGGTTGGAATCGTGTTTAAATTACTCGGGTAAACTTATAATGAGGAATACAAACGAAATTATTAAGAACCATAAATTTAATAGCAAGTTTGCTTTTAAATTAAGATCACGAAAATATAGCAACTTATAATTGATTATTAAGTAGCTCAAGGTCAGGTCTTAAACTAAAAGAAAACTTAAAAGCTTTTGCAAAACAACTTAAAAGACTAAATGCAGGTGTTATGTATGTAATGCCTAATTGATTTAATTGTTTTGTAACATTAACGTGGATGCATTTATATTTTATTATTTTTACACAGTGAATTATAAGTGACATGCGAAAGTAGCTGCCAAGTGTTACCCTAATCTTGGCTTATAATCGTATTGCTTTTAGTAAAATTGCTCTATAAATATTCAGAGAGAGTTTGAGTGGGAGAGAATTTAATAACAGTGTATCGAGCGAGTTTAATTGCAAATTACATGTGCATTAATGTCGGAGCATATGTGCTACAAATATTTTAACCGTCACACTTTGTTCGTTTTCACGATGACTTGGGTTTTGCTTGCTGCGGTGGTTTTATGTGAGATCGATAAGGACTACCATCTTAACAAGTGAACCTATGATATTATTTTTTTTAAATAGTCACTTGAAATAAAATTTAAATTTATAGAGGATACTAGTAAATAAATTAATAAAACAATATTTTTTAGTTATCTAGTAGGTTCTCAACTTCCTACCCAGTGTTGCCGTACGAACAATAATAAGTTCAGACGGTCTGAAAAACAAATATTTGGGCTTATTCAGGCACATGTTATAATTATTTACAGAACAATGAGTCTTCAAAGGTAAATCTTACCAGGGCAAATTGAAAATTCTCAATTAAAGAAAAAATTAAATTGATACGAAAATGTAGAGACGAAATGTCTTGTGAGCGTTCCTTCCTAAAAAACTCCTGCTTTATACGAAACTACGAAGTTTGTAACGCCTCGATATATCGTGGTGATAAGGTTATCGTGTTTGATATCAACAAACTTTGTAAAACTGATTGGTTGGTGGTGTAATTTTGTGAGATCGGTATCTTGTGCGTGTCCCGCGCTCTCTTGTAAACAACCAAACATTATGGGCTGCACGCCGCTCTCCGGTTAACAACATTTTCTATGAATAATTTTTACAGGTTTTATAAGTAATAAAAAAATATTTTGTAATGCTAAGTGCTTCGATTGCTGTGTATACGTATTTCATTGATGTGGTTCTTTGGCAGAATAACACAAATACACAACATGCCTTCATCCCCGATCAGGAAAAAAGAAGTACAACCAGGGCATCCACTTCTTGTTGTGTGTTCCATCCCATGGCGTGGTAGGGGGCGAGCCTATGTCCATATCGGGTATAAATTTTTTATTCCAGGCTAATACTGAGCAGGAAAATCTAAATATCACTTTCAGATTAGCACAACTTGTCAGGATGTGTAAGGTTTATGAGTAAACCATAATATTTGATTACCTATCTAGATAATAAATTATGCGGTTTTAGTTTGGCCTGAAAACTGTTAAATGAAAACTATAAAAGCACCAAATGTTGGCAGCGTGGCTATATTAGGCGTAAATGGAACGAATGATTTGACACTTTTGTGTACAAATGTTTTAGGAAACGCCGGCGCTGGGTGCTATCCACCGGCTAATACCAACCTCACGACTCCCACCGGCTAATTGACACGTTTTCTCTAAATTACTATTTAATTTCACACTTTCTATAGATAATAACGTCAATATTGAGGCAAAGTTTTTAATTTTATTTCCGACCTTTATGGTGAAAGGAAATTGGAGAGTTTTACACAAAAACCCGTAGTTTTTACCCATGCATTCAGGCAACGTTTTTTTGCGACTAAGTAGCCTGCATCTTGTGAGAAAAAACGTAAATGTTAGCCTTTGTTTAATTCACTATTACTTAGAAGATAAGGTCGTTGTTTGTTTTTATAGTTTTTGTACACACAAAAGTGATTAATGCAGATTAGAATATAGAATATTGTAATTTAGGCGTGCATAACATAATTATTTATGCGTGAAATATAGCCAGTGTGCTTTGAAAATAATTATACTTAATAGCAACATAGATATATACACTATGAGTACATATCCAATAAAATAAAACATATTTCACAAACATTCGCCATTGAACCTTAATGTATTTAAAGATGGACGTGAGAAATATTTTTTGTGATTGCAAAACGAGCCGGATCAATCAGCGTGCTCGTGTTAAAAACATTTTGAAAGTTAATTCGGGACCGATGGAGTTTTTGTTTCGTGTTTTTTCGTATTGAGTGTCAATTATTTGATCAGGGGATCTAAGCGCCGGCGCACCGCTTCTGAAGTCTGCGCCACAGATAACATATTGGATTAGTTATTTAACAGATGGTTTAATAAAAAGTCATTTTAACACGATGTGTATATTATGTTATGAGCGTTGGAAACATGTATTGATAGATTAATATACTGACTATACTGTACATGTATGATTTTTATAATTAATGTGGTTTACGAAAAATTCAAGATAATTTATAATTAAAAATAACATATTACTAACCTTTTTAAATTATATTTGTCAGTCACATGATTATTTTTAGGACTTATCTTATTCTTGAAAATCTTACATCATATCATTTAAATAATTTACAATATTTTCACACCATAGACAAACCAGGAAACAGTGCATTTGTTCTATTGTAGTAATGGTGTCCAAAACATAGCCCGGGCTGGTATGATTAGAGAGCGGTCGCGCGGCTGATTACAGGCCGGCTAATGCACTCGCCTTTTAAATATGCCGAAAGTTTTCACTCATACTGGATTGAGTGTGTTTGAGATTTAATTTATTGTGACAGGTTGTGTAAATAGACTGCATTTAATTTATTGTGACAGGTCGGTTGTAAACATATTGCAGTAATAAGAAATATTTGTATTCGCTTGTAAATACAGTATAATGTAGCTTACTTCTAGTTGAAACACATTTGTCTGAAATCATCGTGTTTAATTGAATTATGTAGTCATTAAATTGATATTGAACAAATATACATTGCTTTCACTTATTTAAAGGTCTCATAGAAAACCGTTTCTTTTGGCAAGCGTGTGATACTAACATTGAGGAAGGGTCCTTCTAATTCCTGTCGGCTTCCCTTTGTGAAGAATGTATGTAGAGTTTAATTATCATCAGAAAGATTTGACGATTATTATATATTATATAGATAAGACCGCATTAATATATATAAGAACCTTGTTGTGTCGGGTTCCTTTTCAGAAATTTTCACCTTTCGCCACTGGATTCTAAAGTAATATTCAAAATCAATTAGTCTACGTAGCGCGTACCGAACGGCGTAGCGCTACGAAAACTCTACGCTCTACAGAATTTTACGCTTGCATGACATTTGTAAACATACCAGTGACCTTTATGATCATCTCCTAGTAAACAATTTTAAATATCGCAACTGTTTTAATTTATAAAATATCCGTCATTAAAATAATATTATTAATTTGTGTCAATAACATATTGTAAAAGCTTTGTTGTAAAAATAAACGCGAGTGGTATTAATTGAGAGGGTCGTGGTTGCGTCAGCGCAGGCACCGGGTCCGGGGTACCGCTCGATGTAAAACAATCATTTGGACAGTTCAAAGAGTGAAGCGATGTAACGCAATGTTAGGGCGTTGTTTAATTTGTAAGCGATAGCGTGTAAATTAATTAAGTAAACGGTATTTTTTTACTGCCTTCACAAACAGAACAAAATATTTAAGGAACTATTTTAAGGCTGAGGTGTTAAAATAAATGTAAGAGCGGATGAAAAATAATTTAAATTGGAATAATAAGTCAAGGTTATATATAGTGTCTAATAAATTACAGTTCGATGCCCTTAAATTGATTGTAGTGAAATATTTTTAAATTTAAATCCGAGTTAAGCACAAATATACAGTTATAAAACACAAATAAATATATGTATTAATTAAGTACTGACCTATTGCTTTAATGGTCTTCAGTAATGGCCTGCCTCGAGATTCGTGATACTTGAAATGAGTAATGGTTCTTCTAATAACAATTAAAAATGTCAAATACTACTAGTGACAACTAGACAACGCCCTAAACTCAGTACTTTATTTAATACTAGCTTCCGCTCGCAGCTTCGCCCGCGTGGATTTCGGACTTCAAAAATGGAGGAGGTGCTCAATTTGTCGGGACATTTTTTTAAGTATGGTGGTATGCAGGTGGTCCGATTGTCCTGTCAGGGTCTGATGATGGGATCCTGGTGAAATCGAAGGAAGCTTATAGCATGATTCAGTATTCACGCGTGATGGCTTATTATTAGCGTATTTCATGTATAACTTTGGTGTTTCTATACCGATTTCTATGATTCTTTTTATGGAATATTTAATAATGTTAACTTTTTTTAATTAGGGGATGACTGAGAGTGTTATCAACGTAAGAGTAGACAAATATAATGAGAAAGCTTCGAACTGCTAAGCTATCGGGAGTTACACGTGTTATTGTGAGTCAACTATAAAAGATAGACATATGCTGTCGTGGGATATTTTTACATAATTTTAAGGAGAACATTTCCGTCATACATGATTTCTGTGTAGCTTTAACCATTAAGGTTGCACACGCGACGGAAGCTTAAAAATGGAGTAACTTCTCCCGTTTTCCCAACATTTCCCTTCACTGCTCTGCTCCTATTAATTGTAGCGTGATGAAAAGTATATTATAACCAGCACAGGAGTATGACAAATAATTGTACCAAGTTTCGTTAAAATCCGTCGAGTAGTTTTTGTTTCTATAACGGTTATACAGACAGACAGACAGACAAAAATTTTACTAATTGCATTTTTGGCATCAGTATCGATCCCTAATCACCCCCTGATAGTTATTTTGGAAATATATTTCATGTACAGAATTGACCTCTCTACAGATTTATTATAAGTATAGATTATTTTTTTATTTTACTTTATTTAGACTACAGAAAACATATAATACTCATAGATTAAAAACAATTAAACAACACATTATCCACAATAGTTTTTTGCAGATTACGATATCATATAAACAAAAACAAAGGTGGCTCGGCGCGATATAAATATGCACTATACACTCATGAACCAATCTACTATTACATTTAGTTAAATATATATTTTTTTAATTGAATACTCAAAAAAACTCTATTCATTTCTCCACCCATGAAACACTTATTGAAGTACGTTACCGATTAAAGAATTTTCGCATAATTTCTTTAACAGCAACATTAAATATCTCATGTCTTGCGCCAACAAGAGGCTCGCGCCTAGTCATTCCGCGGCGCCTTTCAATTCACATCTCAAGCGTTTGGATACTCCCCCACAATGGGCCCGGCACAAAGCCATCGCGTTTGCCGCCTCGTTATGTAAAATCGGCCAAACAATGCCACAGTCGGGCGGGATCGCTTTCTGTAACATCTCAATTGAATCAAATTAACAATGGCCCTCAAAAACAACGTTGCCGGCCGTTTTATTAAAACCCACATGTCAATTATAAATGTATAGTGGAAAGGGTCCGTTGTTGTGGACAATGGTAACAATGTAAACAAAGCGAATGTAACGTTTGAGACGTTCGGTTGACGGACATATTGCCGAAACAATGGCGATCGGTTGTGATTAAAAATGCTTAGATAAATATCAATGTTTGAGTGATATAATTGTGCATTCAATTTTGCATAGTAAATAGTGTAAGCCAGTGTAATGAAATTTTTCGAAAGGGAAGCCGACACAAATTATGTACTAATTATAATTAGATTTTAGACCACTATGCTATAAATATTGATTATTTATTAATAGTTTGCACATATACCTATATTAAAAAAGGGAAGCCGGCAAGAATCCGGTTATAAATACCCTTCGTCACTAGTCTATGTGTATGTTCTCTTTTGTCTCACTTCTGTCGGTTTCGTGTAGAACAGTTCTCCAGTCGTTAGTTTTGTAAGTAACATTTGGACCGCGAAGCACATAATTTAGAGGCGAATTTGCTTTCCCATAATATGACTTCTTTTTTATTATCGTGTTGTTTCTTATGAGTCTTAATAATAACTTCGTATTTTAATCAGTAGTCTATTTACTAATATCTCTAGAAAGTAAAGTCCTCATCTTATTTAAAATATTCTAGTTAAGGCGACTTTTTTCTTTCATTAGTACTATTGAACATGAATCATTTAGTGTATTTAGATTCGCACATCATAATTTTGTTCTTAAGAAATTACCCTTAGATACAATAATTGCGCTCCCAACAAATATGGAAATAATAGTACTGCCCAACATGCCACAGATCCTACCACATCCATTATTATTTACAATCATTCCTGTACACAACTTCCAACTCCGTTATGCATAAACCGTAGTATATAAACATTTCCCACGGAATTGCTTGTCAGCCGTAGTTTAACGGCAAATATTCAAATATATGTGGGGTGAGAAGAAAAACGGGCGCATTCAGGGCGCGTAGTGTTTTATGTAAAGCGGCGTACACACTACACAGCGCGCGGTACATAACAAACATTACCACACAAACACGCGCCGCCTCCGCCTCCGCCTCGCGCCTCACGCCTCACGCCCCGAGGCGCCACGTCGCTATAGCTACTTCGTTATCAGTAAAGCAGGTTTGTATCAAATAAAGTTACATATTAATCAGTTTTTTGTTTACTCTTCATACCTTTGATTAGCTGTTGCTCGCAAGTCTAAGCTCCGCACGCGTTTATGTCTTTCCTGGGAATAAAATGAGAACAAAATAATATTATAGCCTGTATTGTTCGAGGATAATTTGATAGAATAATTTTATTAGTTCAGTAGTTTCATTCCAACTTTTCAACAACTATATAATTCCTTCCAAATTGTCTTTGCAAATTGTTAAATTTATACAAAGTAATAAGTATGAATGATGCTGATCAAAATGTAACTTTTCTTTTACCACTGTCACCCATTCATAAGGAATGCCTTCAAGCAAATATTCATAAATCGAATTCTTATGTACTGACAATCCCTTCACTACAGCGGGTAGCGAAGCGGCGGCCCGAGGCGGCAAGGCGCATTTGCATACAGCCTCCACTTTGTGCCGGCTAACCCAATACGACGTATGTCAGAAGGACTGAGGTACGTGCCGAGCTCGCTGCTGGGGAACAGACGGACATTTCTATTGCCACTAGTTAAACAATGGACGCTTTTAATTGGGATTGATTTTAAGGCGCTCCGCACACGCTGGGTACTTGTTGCCGAGTAACATTATACTAATATGAGACTAATAGTTTCTGAAGTTGTTAAAGCCACTGCCGTTTACAGTCATGTATACTTTCGAAATAGAATATGATTGCGCAGGGCACTTTTATGCCGTTTGGGCGTAGATTGACAAAATACTAAGAATTATTAAATATTATTAAATAAGGAGGTTTATCTTCTGACATTGCATAGAATTATGTCGGAAAATATTACGCATGTGCTAGTTGTATTTCTGCCTAATCTTTCGAAGATCTTAGCATAATATTCATGTACTCTAAAATAAGACATTAATATTATTTTAAAAAAAGTATAACTTGTTTGAATTTTTTTAAGAATTGTTATAAAGTAGTATAACCAATTTCTGACAACTCCCAGTATTCATGTTTATGGTTTTTGTGTTGTAGTGCAAAAACACACAACGATTTTTATTCGTTCATTCTATAATATGTAGTGACATGTTGCAATTCAATCAAAGATTTATATTTATTTATTATTGGAACTATTTTATGCAGATTTTAAATATAAGTGGTCATTCAATGGTACGGTTACCCTACAAATAATCATCTACAATATCCAAAATTTATTTTAACTTACTTGTTACTTTAACTTTCTTATCAAGTTCGTACACAAAATAACTATTTGTTGTTGGGATTAAGTTAGTTATAAGTTACTATTCTATCTAGTTTTAAGAATAAGTAATAGGTATACACACAAAGTCTAGGTTAGTTAAATGAGGATACAGTCTAATCCGATGTGGAATCATACGTTGACAATTGTGATTTATGTTTACACGTAAACTTGCATGGATAACTAGATCTAAGGACAGATAATACATTTTATTAGGATCTATCCAGTATAGGCTGCTACAGTGATGCATTGTACTCAATATTATAAATATAAGTCTGTGAAGCGGCGATAGCCTAGTTGGTTGTGGATCGGACTGCCGAGACGAATATCCGCAAGTTTAAAACCCAAGGCATGCACCTCTGACTTTTCTAAAATTTATGTGTATTATTTGTGAATTATCGCTTGCTTTCACGGTAAAGGTAAACATTGTGAGGAAACCTGCATACCTGAGAAGTTCTCTATAGGAATTTTGAAGGTATGTGAAATCTACCAATCCGCACTAGGCCAGCGCGGTGGACTAAAGCCTAATCCTTCTTAGTGGTAAAGGACACCCGTACCCAGCATTGGGATAGTAATACAGGGCTAATATTATCATTGTGAAGGTTTGTTTATCATAAATGGATATATATAAAATATACCTCGTCGATAACCTAAATACTTTTTAGCGCGGAATCCTATGTTTAATAACGTTTTTTATTCAGGTAAAAGTTAATTATTTCAAATAAGAAATTGGACCCAGCTTAGCTTTTGCTAAGCAATATTATTTAATTAGATCAATAAATCTTAGATCATTTACTTGTCAAATGATCTAAGCTATTGAAGTGGATAAATAAACTCAAATATAGACTTCACTATAAAATAATGCATTATAATTTCTATAAATATTATAAAACAAAGTCGCCAAAAGCTGTCTGTATGTGATCGATTTTCTCAAAATCTACTAAACGAATTTTTGTACGGTTTTTACCAAAAGAATTATTGAGGAATCAATTATTGAGGAAGGTTTAGGTTAATAGTACATTACGGTTTTACGCAAATTGACTGAAATATAAAGATTAGTGTTGAAGAGGTTGTGTTGTGGTTGAAAAACATTGTGACACACTGATTTCCACGCGGACGAAGCCGCGGGCACAGCTAGTTTAAACTAAAATAAACCGAAGTATGTAACACGCCAACACGCCTCACGGTGGTCCCAGAAACAAATGTCAAAGTGGACGCTCTCAAGTCTAATTTCCGAGTTCGTGGGCAGGGGTCAGTCTAGGTCGAGGCACTTACGAAAAGTAAACAAGAATGACAGGTCTGACGCCGCGGGGATATGAACCTCGCACTTCACACTCGAGAGGTTTGCCTTGCGTTTGACAATCATTGTAACAATGCCTTATTTATGTGTTACGGCAAATATTGTTTTATATGAGAGAAAGGTTGGTGTCGAAACATTACAGAATATTGCTTTTAAAAATATTTTAAGGCTGCTAAAACTTTCCTTATGCCCTAATGTTTAGTTTCAAATTCCATAGAACTTCTTCTATTAAATAAAAAAGGTAGCAAAATTAAATACACACGTGTGAGAATAATTGGAACTGCAATAAATTGTATTGTTAGTCTTTCTATTTGGCGGTGTACATAGCTTTATGTCAACCGATATTGTACTGCGAGTCTAAGTTACCTCGTCTTAGTACCACAGTGTACCAGAAGCACACTACTTTCATATCGTTTAATTTTTGAGCGCCGTGCATGGAGACGATTGCTTGTGTCTACCGATTACGTCAAACCCGAGTTGATGCAAGATCCTATTACTAATAAAGCTTTTGATATATTATAAATCCCAAGAAAAAAATACAAATACTCTTTATTGTAACAATTTTAAATAGAGAAATAAATGAAATTGATACAATTTCCGTAAATCTATGGTGTAGAACAAGAAGAATAAGCAAACAACAAAATATACAAAATTACTCCTAATACATAATATATTATAAAATACTAATATAAGCGGCGATAGCCTAATTGGGAGTGGAACGGACTGCCGAGACGAATGCCCGATGTGTCAGATATAATACATGGCTGATATTATACGTTGTTATTATTTAAAATATGTAAATTATTAATTAAAACAATGTTCTAGAAGATAAAAAACCAGTTAAGAAATATCTCTTCCTGGAATTTGTGCACTGCTTCAAAGCTATGTTAGCATTAGTTTGAGGCATTCGTTGGCGAGTAATGTAGATATGCGAGAATAAATAGAAATGGATAAATCATCACTAAACGTAAACGATCCGCAATATTATTATAAGTTTATAGTGGAATATATAAATTGTAACTGATATAGGCGTATAGTTAGGGTTGCCATATTATCGGGATTTATCAACAATTTGAAATTTATATTCGAAGTTGGCGAATATAAAATGAATCGGAATTAATCGGAATCTTTGTAAATCTTACCTATTTGACTATATATGACTCGATTACGCAATAAATTATACATAAAATAAGTATATATAAATAAATTTCTTTCTTTCTATTAATCTGTATTGATAGGAAGAAAGAAATACAGTTGCGAAAAGTTTGCTATACATACATTATACATAATATATTTAATAATACAAAATACATACATATTTTTTTTACAAGTGTACAAAAAAACGCATATTTCTTAACGTCTGAAATATGGACTTTTATTTTACTTGAAACTTAAAATTATTTTTTATAGTTTTTGATAACGCAAACACTGTTTTTGGTCACGATATTTATTTCTATTTTATACAAAAAATGATATTTATTCTCTCGATATAACTTATCCTCTGGCAATCTCGCACTCATGGTCGCATCGCTGGAGAGCGTATCGTTGCGTTGTTTGCCCGTGTAACCGGAGAACGCATATGGTTTGTTGGCATTGCTCTCCTGCGCGTCCACTTCTCGCTCCACACACATTAGACAATAGAAAATATTCATACAACCGCACCGCCATATTTTCGGCTACTTTTATGGAGGAAATTGATGTTTGTTGATGACTTTCCCTAGAAATTTTATTGTCTGTTTAATGTGGAATTTAAAGATAATTTTGAGTATTTAGCGTAGAAGTGAGTTAGTTGTTCACAATGGCAATAGTCTTGATCCATAATTATCTAGAAGGCTTTCGAACAGCTTCATTTAATGCAAGTTGAATCGCGAAAGATTTGTAACTCGCCGCACGTGTACCTAAGAGGGATAGCAAGAGTCATGAAGATATTGGAAGTAATCCTTTATGTATGTACAATCATATACATGATACTCATAAAGGACATATATTATAGTTTTCTTCAAGGCTATTTGAATAATAAATTAATATCATTTAATTTCATAACAATAATGTTGTTATGAATCTAGTTTTAAAATGTAACATATAGAAAGCGGGTAGACTCTTACTTTCATTACAACTTTTATCTCTGTCTTCTCATTTGCAAAGTTTAGTAACAGTGAACCTACAGGAGACAGAAAACTTTACTGTTAAAAACTGTAAACCTAAAGCGCTGATAAAAAATAAAAGGTCTGTAAACTTTAACTCGACTAAAAAACATGAAATTAAATGATACGGCTTTACGCAAATCCGCAATGTAACAATGAATGAATCATGCTCATTATGGATGTTGTAGTAACGTATACCTGTCAGGAATATTGCTAAAAATCCCGATCAACAATAACATAATAACCTTAAGATAAATTGACTACCTAAAGAATATCTTTCAGGCAGGCGAGTGACTGTTAAAAATACAATCTACGTTTATTTTAAACCCGTGAGACGACCACAAATAGAAAAGAGGCGCGGTTCAAAAATTTTTGACACAGACTTATTACAGCAGCTATACAGCTGTCTTCTTGTATATCTGCGAATGATTGCGTTTACAAGGTGACTTCTAAAGCGGCAAGTTACAAGATCAGTCACGATTAATATTTGATGATTAATCATATCCCCGTTGACACAACCGCGACATCGATGTTGACGGTCAATCAAGTGGAGTCCGTCGAGCGGCACGGAGCGGCGCGGGGAGCGCAGACATCGACCGCTGAAGAAGTATCGGCCGGTTTGCGCCGCGTATTTATTTACACATGTACTCCGATGTGTTTCTAATGAGCCACGCTCCTTGCCTCGATAAATAATGCTCTGTTATATCAACTACCAGTCGTTGTGCTCGCTGCGACCACAACTCGGCAATTACGTTTGTGCCGGAACGTTCAAATATTTGGTCAAAACTTTCGGCCATTAATGATGCTACCGATATTGTGCACCGGTGAGTTTTTTGAACTGTGTTTGCGTAATGCCGAAGAATACGTGTCTTAAAGCAATTAAGAGAAAAAAAAGTCTTATAACGTGTTTGTAATGTTTAGTTTGGTCGTGTTTAAATATAATGTTTGTTGTTGCAGGCAGTTTAGCCGTTTAGAGACGCATTTACCTGGAATTTATGTGAATTCACCAACAATAACATCGCTGGGAAGGCAAACACTACACTGCACCTTGGGTCACGCATTCTTCTCCTTTATCATAATATTTGTGGATATTTGCTCACGATTTACTTACTGCATAATTATTGAAGACCCTCATTACGTTACTTATACATAAAATATGAATTCGGACTCAAATTGAGCTACGCAGTTTGATTGGTTGCATTAACCAAAAATATGCAGTTAAAGACTAGTTTTGTATGGTTTTCCGAGCATTCTGCTCATGTCTATTTTCGTTTAATAACTTTATATCTACCTGTACCCGATGTTAGAAAACATTGATATAAAATTTTCTATATTAGTTGTCTGACTTTTAAGCATAGTTAATATAAAACACCAGCTAAGGCACTATTCAGCGAATTTTATATAAGCCCTCCCCCAGATATGTTTTGATTTCACAAAATATGTTTACATTAACAAAAATCATGGAATTACAAAGTCATCTGGGCAAACTATAGCCCGGTTGAGTCCAAATAATCCGCTGCTCACCCGAGGGTTTGCGTCCATTGTGACTGATCCCGAGTCAACACTCGTGGACTCGTTCCTCGAACGCCTTTGTGCCTGATACGTTTCACTTCGACACTTTCCTTAGCCATCGATAAAGATTAAAAAAAAAGTTTTTGCCTTGTCTATGGAATGTCTTATTGTTATTTGATTTTTGTTTACTTATGCTCATATTTAACGAATGCCATATAAGGATTAGGATAGTATGGAAGTCTTAAGTATTTTTAATTGGATTTGTCATAATTTTTATCTTATAATTAATAAGGTTTTTCGTGTGGGCAGAAGCTTGAAAAGAAAGTAGTGTATAAAATAAGTACAATTTTAAATACTTTATATTTAACATAATACCCTAGATGTTATGTATTGATAATTAAAAAAACTTGTGTGGTTATTGATGAAAAGTTAGTCTTTGTTACGCAAGAGTGATTTCTTTTACATCTTACAATAACATAATAATATTGAACAGATTAGTACCGCACAAATGACGCGTGACACATAAAAATAAAATAAAGTAATTGAAAGGAGGAAAGAGCGCAGTTATAACGATTCTATTTCCTTTTATACTATTCATTACAAGATAACATGGGAAGACGATTACAAACATAAGCTGTTGTTTCGGATTGCGATGGGTACATTAATTGCATTTCTGCCTACCACTTCGAAGTTTGGTGATTGGCAAACACATCATTATGCACAAAAGACGTTATTGTGCAATTTTAGAGAACATCCGCAATAATAGCACCTAGTCTTTTCATTTATACTAGAAAGATAGGTACACCTACTCGATCGAACTTTTAAAAATAAACAATAATTTAATTGACGCGTGGGTACGTACAACGCAAACAGACGAGGTTACAGTCCACTCGATCTGATAAAAGCGATATGTTTAACTAAACAATATTGTTAAACCCGTAATATTGTGATGTGCGTCGGCCGTGGCGGTGGTCTGTTGTACCATAAACACTTGAACGGTTCATTCGAGTTATATGAACGAACTATTTTAGAAAGGGTTTTGGGAAGTATTAAGAGACTTTATAAGTATTGTTTTTGTTATACACATGTATAATTTGCTATTATTATATTTGCTATTATTATAAATACTATGATTTCAATAGGATAATTGTTGTATTTATCTCTTGTCTTTTGAAATCGAGCTGTGATTTGTAAACGGTTAATATTGTCGAAAAGAATAAAATACTTTACTCCATTTATATAAAAACAGCTTGA
>NW_023593518.1:0-2725 GCF_014839805.1 Manduca sexta
CAATAAAATTAAGACTTTGTTTTCACAGGGTTGGTGAACAGTCATGTGATCTTGGCAAGTTTATTTAGCTTTAGTGTAATTTTCGTAGTTAAGTAAACTAGATGATCAAGATATTGTTCTACTGGTATAAGGACGTCCATTTGCATTACTAGGCTTTCAAAGTAATAACATAATTCACCAAAGGCGAAGGGTACATATAACGCTATTCCTGCCTTCCCTTTCGTAATTTATGTAAAATATATTTATCATTGGAACAATTTGCAAACCGCATTTATGCATATTAGTAGTTCCCATATATTATGTTGGGTTTCCTTTCGGAACACGTTATCCTCGCCACTGTAGTTCATAACATTCGATTAATTCCTATTGTCGATTAATAACTGGTGCTATGTCATATGTAAGAGTCCGCCTGGGTAGGTACCACCGCAATGTCTATATCTGCCGCCAAGCAGCAGTGTGTAGTCACTGTTGTGTTCCAGTTTAAAGGACATTGTAGCCAGTGTAACTACTGGACATAATGAGACTTAAGATCTCATGTGTCAGGATGGCGAGCGCAGTGGAATACTAAACAAAACTTCGTAATTCAAGGGGTTGGATGGTGTTTATACTGTTCTGAATTTCATCCAACAATGACACTGGCTACATTTGGAACATCAAGTTTTAATACCTTTATGAAACAAAAATACACAACGTTCAACCAATGCAAATGCATTAACTTAATGGCATAAGACGCAGCGAAAGCATAAGGTCAATGACATTAAGTACATTACATAAGTTGCGCGCTAAGTAGAGTTGCCGGTCTTGAGATAGAATAAAGATTAAATAAATGTTGATTAATGAGCAAAGTATAGTAGATATGTTTTAAACAGGTAAACTAGCAAAGGATAATGACAAAAAATATTTTTAAACTACCCCATAAGGTACTTTTTGTCTAGATACAAGTATTTGTATGTATATATTGTATAGTCTCTCGATATGATATTTGTATTGGCCCAGTTAGTGACTACTGTAAACAACGTGTTGAACCTACCATAGTGACCCACATAAGTGTATCGCGTTTTGGAATCAGCCTCTGTATATCCGGTTACAAAAACGCCGGCATAGTATAGCCAATTGGCGAGGGTAATCCTCTCTCGTCATTCGACAATACATGGACCCCACTTTACTTATCATCAGGTGCAGTGGGATCATTTAGTCGAGATTGTATGAAAAAAAAATACAGTCGAATTGAGAACCTCCCCTTTTTAAGTCGGTTAATAAAATAACACTGACCGACCTTAGGCTTCGCCTCACACCGTACCATTAGTATATTAATTGTTAAAATATGAAATAACGAAATATATGTCATTCGCCTAATTGTGAATTAGTGTTTATAATTAGTAGCAGTTGCCAGAACATTGACCAAATCACTACAGGGCATTCGTTCAGATATAGGGTGGTAAGACTTAATAATTGATTGGCCAGAATATTGAATCCGACCTCTTTCAACCCGCAAGCCAAGAGAACCTGTTGGATGACAATAAAATTAGATTAAATAATAGGCCCAGGTAGGCATCTGCATATACTCCCACTATGAATGCAGCGAGTTAACGATATTGAAATATAATATTACACACATTGTAACGATTAAATTATGCAAATATGGATTAATATACCTATTAAGATATGCAAAACAAACTTATATAAGGTTTGCATAAGATTCCTTTAAGAACATGTTTATTAGTAAACAGTAAATAATATTTGTATCCGCGTATGTAAACGGACGTAGTTCATTTTATAAATGTGTATTAGCATTATAATTATAATGGTTATAGGCATTCTTTACAGCGTATGTCATAGGTTATATCTATAGAAATATTGAGTTGCTTACGAGAACTTAGTGTGTGTTGGAATGTAAATAAGTTAAGAATGATTCTAGATTCTTCGCCAACCTAGCTGCATGTATTTTATATCAGCCTGAGATGCTACAAAACACACGGCGTAAATATAGTAACCTATACTTTTCTTAATTTACTGACAATTTCATATCTTGACCGATTAGCATGCTGGTTTATTGGTCTCTCGATCAACAAACCATTGACGTATAATTAGCACTCAAGATAAGTTGAAAATTATTTCCTATGCCAGAGATAACATTCTGTCAACTGTGACATTATCGGAGTTTCTTCTGCTATCTCCTCTCTTAGTATGTTAATGCAATAGTTCATATGACACTAAATACAATTAAGTTTATACAGAGGCGGTCTTAAGAGGTAGCGAACAGGGCAACCATCCAGGGGCTTGCGCTTGCAAGGGGCGCAAAGAAAAACATATTACCAGGGCAATTAGGTAACGGGTCTCATAAAGATCGGCTATCTAGAGCTACAAGTATATTGGAGCTTACATTGCTGTTTGTACAGCGGCTTGTCCTAGAATATCAGTCGTCGGTAGCCGGTACGGTGTGTTTTGCCTAATGTGTGCAGTGGGCCCTATTGTATCCATCAAAATATATCTCCCAAAAGCTAGCATAACTATAATTTGAATAAATTAAACTGTTTATTGTTAAAATTGAATTCGTAAAATCAAATCGTATCGATCTTGTAACCCAGGTATATAAAGTAGTTTAATGTTCATCCGATTTGCATCGCTTTCCGCGTGTTAGCTTGGGTATAACCATTGATATTGCGAAAGAGTTCTTAGTCATCATATTCCGAATATTAATGTTTGTTGTAGCATGGTAACGTTA